>NW_025765349.1:0-191655 GCF_003918875.1 Haliotis rubra | reverse complement strand
ACGACAGACAGGTACATGGTCCGGCTTTCTGTAGTCCCCACCATGTGAGGCGCTCGACGCCCCGACAGACATGTAGGTACATTCTCCGTGCTATCTGTGGTTCCCCTGACATCATCTGGAGCGCTTGACGCCCCGGACAAACAGGTACATGGTCCGGGTTTTCTGGTAGTCCCCATTGACCATGTGAGGCGCCTAACGCCCCGACAGACATGTAGGTACATTCTCCGTAGCATTCGTGTTCCTCACATCACCCGGAGCGCTCGACGCCCCGACAGACAGGCGCGCGGGGTGGGAGGTGGGGGTAAGGGTGTCAGCACTCTTGTACATAAATATATTAAAGTATTATGTTTGTAAATTTGCATAAAAGGGTGTCCATTGATTTTTCGTAATACTTTATTACGCAGGGGAGGGGTCCATACTTCTGTTAACATCATCATCACCCACCACCCGCTGGGATCAGTGGGCTTCTACTGGCTGGGAGGGACAGCCAGCCCCTCAATGCTTTTCAGGTCTCAGTGTAACATCTTTACCCTTAACACCCTCCAGATGAACAATATCACGGAATAGAAACACATGGACAACATATATTTGTGAGTCAAAGGGTGTTATTATCCCTCATGAGAGGTGTTTAACATATTTAAGCCAGAGAGAAACTTGTGGGCAAATGTGCGGCCAACCCTATAAGTCAGAGGGTGTTCACGACAAGTCGTTCAGCCTTTGCGTAAGATACAACATATATTATAAGTTGTAGCATTGTGACGAGGGGTATCCCGTGTTAGGTTTTATCCACCGAGGCGGGAACATGGTGCTGACTGAAATCGATCCGAACCACTGGTTCAATGACTGCCGTGAGTGCATGCTTTCTTCCATGGGGTGGGGTATAAATGATTTATTCTCCCTCGCAAAGATTTGATTCCTTTGGCGGTGTGCGGCCGTGCACTGGGGTGTGTCCTCCCATTACTCATACGTCCCACTGCAGGGTCATACGGGTTAAAACAACGTATGGTATGGTTGGGCTGGCACCAACAACTGCCTTTGTAATACCTTTGTAAAAAGAAAGTGGAATGGTCCAAGAAACAAAAATACAGCTTCACATCAGTGAACTTTAATAATCTGTCTTCAGCATGATATACTAATGGGCGTCTGACAAATGGGACAGGACCGCACCGGGCATAGATAGTAATTTGTTCTAGGTGACGTGAACCAATCAGAGATATGGACATTCTTACATGAGATAGTATAAGCTCATTTAGGTGAATTTTGCAACCCGCCAACTGTAATCGAATTGTTATTTCGAGGTAAATTTCTTAGTTGAGTGAGTGAGTTAAGATTTAAAGTCACATCGGCAATATTTCAGCCATATCGTGACTAAAACTAGATTCTAAATTTATAATACATGCATATAATATATAAAACCCTGTCAACGAAGGACAGTAAAAGTCCACTAGATTATCACAGATTGAGTTAAAACTAGCTAGCATATATCTTTAAAAGTAGAAAATTATTTCCGGACAATACAATGTAAAATTGGGTTTGCCAGATCGCCAACAACTGGAGTAAATTCCTTTAGCTTTGTAATGTATGATGATAAACAGTTCGAACTCCTAAAACAATGTCTTTCCATGGTAAGGTTTTACAAATAAATGTTTCTGCATTTGCACAGTTCCGTGATTGTAAAATGTTTTGCTTTGCCTAAAATAGTGTTGAATGTATTTGTTGTGTCCTAGTAGTTAAAGTGACTTTGTTAGATCCGTCTCTAAATCACTGACCAGTGAGTATGCAGGTTACTCTGTTTACTACAGGGTGGCAGCCTACACATCTATTTATTCCGGTAAATGTGAAAGCCAATCTCGTTGCTAGGGGTGGGTATTGCAGAGAATTGTCATATTGCGATATGTATTGCACTATATTGCAAGGTGTTTTTTAACCAAAAAACAAACAAACAAAAACCTACTTATGTTCGAGTTAATGCTTGATTTATAAAACAAAAAAAGCAGAAGAAAATCACTATCTTGATTAAGCAATTAAAAACTTTGAATCGTCCCTTGAGCATTTCACTTTACCATTGCATATTTTACATACCACTTCACTCTTTTCTTCTATCCATAGAACTTAGTTTTCCTTCACTTTACTCTTATCAGTAGTTCCATCTAACGTGAAGTTTTCACCCCAAAACGCTGCCATACTGAAGCCTTTGTATTTGGAACCACAATAAATTGTTCGCTGTTGGGGTAGCCTATTTACAACAAACGCATGACTTCCGGTGTGAAAAAAGTACGAAGTTTTCCGAATGCATGTCAAAATACCGGTTATCGCAATACGTATCGTTTTCATGTCTGAACCGGTAAATACCGATAAACCGTTATATTGCGCAGCCCTACTCGTTGCAAGTGTCGGTGCCAATATTTATGTGTTGTACTTCCCCAAGCTGATTATGACGTTTGTACACTAACCTGTTCCGCCATAGCTTGATGTGTCATATCATGTGGCATTTTCAGTTTTCGGAAAATGGAGTTTGACCCATGCAGTCTGTTTGCTGAGTCATGCGATAATCACGAAACCCCCGATGTTGCATAATGTGTTGAAAGTGGTCTTCAAAATTAATGAAATGACGTTTTGGTGAAAGAATATGAGTGAATATTTGTATGCTGTTGAGAAATAGTCGGGACTGGACCTCACAATCCAGTGATTATGAGTAAGGATCCGATATACGATGACACGTGATCATGGACGTCATCCAGCCGTCCACCCAATCCCGTAAGTTGCTTGTTCAACAAAGATAGGCTCCTGTTTGGACCTTGGTTGACCCGGACCCCATACCGTTATTTTCTGTACCGAGAACCAAACTTACCAATAACCTTGTGAAGAAAAGGTATTCATGAAACACAATGCTGCTGTACTATGGAGACACGTTTCCTGGAACAGTATTAATCATAGCAATACTTTGTCTGCTCCTGAAGTGTTACATGTGCTCATTTCGAGGCAATATTAACAAAATCTCAAGTAAACTGCGGTTGTATGTCACGGTTGTGTCTCACTGTCATCCCACTCTACCCCATTCAAACGAAGCATAACCATGTAGATATATATTAAGACATACGTATGACCCATATAATATCTCCAGCAGTACCGTAAAATGCACTTACTGATAAAATTCAACTTTTTCCACCAACTTTAGTTGCTAAGTAGTCACCTCCTTCAAGCTTGGGCTTTCTATAGTTAACTGGTGTAGAAATACAACATGCCGGCTGCGGGCCGAGGTTTAAATATAAGTTGCCATATGAAACACAATTAGGTTTTCCTGTTCAGATAAGTTTTTATAAAGTGAGTTCGTGTAGAATTGCTGTTTTAACTGAGATTCAGTGAAACCTCGGGAGGATTACGAATCGATAGACCACGTGTCAGCCGTGGCTATGCTGTTGTTGAGAATCACTCCACTGGGTATGAATTCCTAAGGCTGGAGACGGTGCATCATAGCTGATATGGGTGTTGTTGAGACTGCCGAGGAACATGATGTACATGGGTGCTGGCATCGACAATCCACGATGACAGTTTAAGGAAAAAAAAGATGAAATATATACAACTTCAATGGATGTTTGCTTTTTGCCGAGATCTATATGGTTTGTACTATAAAAATAACGCACTGACGATAATCTGGAAATTCATATATGTGGACAGTATACGAGGATCTATAGTCATTTCTCCTTTGCTGTCCTATTCATTTTTCATTTAGTTCTGTTTATGTTACTTTACATGATCCCGCCTTGTAGCAACTAGGGAAGCATATGATTTCAATTAAAACTCAATTTCTTCTCTTGACAGACAACCAATGGCCTTTATGAATCTGACGATGAAGCATCTTCTCCAGCAAACCAAATTTGCAGATGAAATACCCGAGGAAGACGCTTCTTGCTCTAACGCCACTAGATCAGCGCTGACTCAAGTTCAGGCTATGTTGGAGGGAAAGGAGTAACATTAATTTTGTCGTCTGCTCTGAGGAAAGTCATCTTTCTGGCACAAGGAGCGAAAACAGCAGGTCTGAATATTGTCCGCAGCGAGGGCTTTGATGAGGCAGATGATAACGCGACGCATGTCTTTGGGAAATCGTCTTCTTTTATCTATGGTAAGAGTACATTTCGGTCCGAACGGGATGTGGTCACCGGCAAAACATTCATTCTTCAGAAGTTCCCATCCGAGATAGCTGTAACACACCCGCGACCTGGAACTGTCGCCGCTCAGAGCAGTGGTTCCGAGACACGAGTCCCACCGTTATCAGAGATCTTCCCCTTCAGTGTCCTCAGCAAGATGGGGATACGCCAGGACCCGTACTTCGGGAGGAGGAAGAAGAATTGCAGACCTGTTCGTCAGCAACAGTCTCGAAAACGTCAAGCGGGAAATGTGTTCGCGTAATCCGATCTAGACACCACCAGACGCCGACTAGCAGTGCCAGGTGTGTTCAGAAGGTGGAGCAGACGGGCCACCCGGACATCTGTAAGGTATGGCGACTCGGGGCTGAGTTCCATGACCTGTACCACAGCAGATACGACACATATCACGGCATTGTCCATCCGAACACACCTGTTGTACTGTACCCTGGAGTCAGGAAGTAAATACATGCGTCTAAACATCCTTCATTGTTTTCTTTGACTTGTTAGGACAGTAGTGTGTGGCCGACAGAAAACACGCACATGTATTTTTCAAGACCAACGTTTATGATGCACTTTCAGGTATTCATCTTGAGGTAGGAACATGTCATAGATTTTGTGCACAAAAAACCTTGAATCTTATTAATGTGAGTGGGTTTAGTTTTATGCCATTTTAGCAATATTCCAGCAATCTCACGGCGATGGACGCCAGAAATGGGCAATGGGTTCATTTGATGTCGTGGGGACTAGATAGTGTATTGAACAGATCCAATCAGTGTAGAATGAATGAGTCAACAGTATTCTGAACTTTGATGTCGGGGACTAGATAGTGTATTGAACAGATCCAATCAGTGTAGAATGAATGAGTCAATAGAATTCTGAACTTTGATGGCGGGGACTAGATAGTGTATTGAACAGACCCAATCAGTGTAGAATGAATGAGTCAATAGTATTCTGAACTTTGATGTCGGGGACTAGATAGTGTATTGAACAGATCCAATCAGTGTAGAATGAATGAGTCAATAGAATTCTGAACTTTGATGTCGGGGACTAGATAGTGTATTGAACAGATCCAATCAGTGTAGAATGAATGAGTCAACAGTATTCTGAACTTTGATGTCAGGGACTAGATAGTGTATTGAACAGATCCAATCAGTGTAGAATGAATGAGTCAATAGTATTCTGAACTTTGATGGCGGGTACTAGATAGTGTATTGAACAGATCCAATCAGTGTAGAATGAATGAGTCAATAGAATTCTGAACTTTGATGTCGGGGACTAGATAGTGTATTGAACAGATCCAATCAGTGTAGAATGAATGAGTCAATAGTATTCTGAACTTTGATGTCGGGGACTAGATAGTGTATTGAACAGATCCAATCAGTGTAGAATGAATGAGTCAACAGTATTCTGAACTTTGATGTCAGGGACTAGATAGTGTATTGAACAGATCCAATCAGTGTAGAATGAATGAGTCAATAGAATTCTGAACTTTGATGGCGGGTACTAGATAGTGTATTGAACAGATCCAATCAGTGTAGAATGAATGAGTCAATAGTATTCTGAACTTTGATGTCGGGGACTAGATAGTGTATTGAACAGATCCAATCAGTGTAGAATGAATGAGTCAATAGTATTCTGAACTTTGATGGCGGGGACTAGATAGTGTATTGAACAGATCCAATCAGTGTAGAATGAATGAGTCAACAGTATTCTGAACTTTGATGTCAGGGACTAGATAGTGTATTGAACAGATCCAATCAGTGTAGAATGAATGAGTCAATAGAATTCTGAACTTTGATGGCGGGGACTAGATAGTGTATTGAACAGATCCAATCAGTGTAGAATGAATGAGTCAACAGTATTCTGAACTTTGATGTCAGGGACTAGATAGTGTATTGAACAGATCCAATCAGTGTAGAATGAATGAGTCAATAGAATTCTGAACTTTGATGTCGGGGACTAGATAGTGTATTGAACAGATCCAATCAGTGTAGAATGAATGAGTCAATAGTATTCTGAACTTTGATGTCGGGGACTAGATAGTGTATTGAACAGATCCAATCAGTGTAGAATGAATGAGTCAATAGAATTCTGAACTTTGATGTCGGGGACTAGATAGTGTATTGAACAGATCCAATCAGTGTAGAATGAATGAGTCAATAGAATTCTGAACTTTGATGTCGGGTACTAGATAGTGTATTGAACAGATCCAATCAGTGTAGAATGAATGAGTCAATAGTATTCTGAACTTTGATGTCGGGGACTAGATAGTGTATTGAACAGATCCAATCAGTGTAGAATGAATGAGTCAATAGTATTCTGAACTTTGATGTCGGGTACTAGATAGTGTATTGAACAGATCCAATCAGTGTAGAATGAATGAGTCAATAGTATTCTGAACTTTGATGTCAGGGACTAGATAGTGTATTGAACAGATCCAATCAGTGTAGAATGAATGAGTCAATAGAATTCTGAACTTTGATGGCGGGGACTAGATAGTGTATTGAACAGATCCAATCAGTGTAGAATGAATGAGTCAATAGTATTCTGAACTTTGATGTCAGGGACTAGATAGTGTATTGAACAGATCCAATCAGTGTAGAATGAATGAGTCAATAGAATTCTGAACTTTGATGGCGGGGACTAGATAGTGTATTGAACAGATCCAATCAGTGTAGAATGAATGAGTCAATAGTATTCTGAACTTTGATGTCGGGGACTAGATAGTGTATTGAACAGATCCAATCAGTGTAGAATGAATGAGTCAATAGTATTCTGAACTTTGATGTCAGGGACTAGATAGTGTATTGAACAGATCCAATCAGTGTAGAATGAATGAGTCAACAGTATTCTGAACTTTGATGTCAGGGGACTAGATAGTGTATTGAACAGATCCAATCAGTGTAGAATGAATGAGTCAATAGTATTCTGAACTTTGATGTCAGGGACTAGATAGTGTATTGAACAGATCCAATCAGTGTAGAATGAATGAGTCAATAGTATTCTGAACTTTGATGTCAGGGGACTAGATAGTGTATTGAACAGATCCAATCAGTGTAGAATGAATGAGTCAATAGTATTCTGAACTTTGATGTCGTGGACTAGATAGTGTATTGAACAGATCCAATCAGTGTAGAATGAATGAGTCAATAGTATTCTGAACTTTGATGTCGAGGGACTAGATAGTGTATTGAACAGATCCAATCAGTGTAGAATGAATGAGTCAATAGTATTCTGAACTTTGATGGCGGGGACTAGATAGTGTATTGAACAGATCCAATCAGTGTAGAATGAATGAGTCAATAGTATTCTGAACTTTGATGGCGGGGACTAGATAGTGTATTGAACAGATCCAATCAGTGTAGAATGAATGAGTCAATAGTATTCTGAACTTTGATGTCAGGTACTAGATAGTGTATTGAACAGATCCAATCAGTGTAGAATGAATGAGTCAATAGTATTCTGAACTTTGATGTCGGGGACTAGATAGTGTATTGAACAGATCCAATCAGTGTAGAATGAATGAGTCAATAGTATTCTGAACTTTGATGTCAGGGACTAGATAGTGTATTGAACAGATCCAATCAGTGTAGAATGAATGAGTCAATAGTATTCTGAACTTTGATGTCGGGACTAGATAGTGTATTGAACAGATCCAATCAGTGTAGAATGAATGAGTCAATAGAATTCTGAACTTTGATGTCGGGGACTAGATAGTGTATTGAACAGATCCAATCAGTGTAGAATAAATGAGTCAATAGAATTCTGAACTCTAATGGCGGGGCTAGATAGTGTATTGAACAGATCCAATCAGTGTAGAATGAATGAGTCAACAGTATTCTGAACTTTGATGTCGGGGACTAGATAGTGTATTGAACAGATCCAATCAGTGTAGAATGAATGAGTCAATAGTATTCTGAACTTTGATGTCGGGGACTAGATAGTGTATTGAACAGATCCAATCAGTGTAGAATGAATGAGTCAACAGTATTCTGAACTTTGATGTCAGGGACTAGATAGTGTATTGAACAGATCCAATCAGTGTAGAATGAATGAGTCAATAGAATTCTGAACTTTGATGGCGGGGACTAGATAGTGTATTGAACAGATCCAATCAGTGTAGAATGAATGAGTCAACAGTATTCTGAACTTTGATGTCAGGGACTAGATAGTGTATTGAACAGATCCAATCAGTGTAGAATGAATGAGTCAATAGAATTCTGAACTTTGATGTCGGGGACTAGATAGTGTATTGAACAGATCCAATCAGTGTAGAATGAATGAGTCAATAGAATTCTGAACTTTGATGTCGGGTACTAGATAGTGTATTGAACAGATCCAATCAGTGTAGAATGAATGAGTCAATAGTATTCTGAACTTTGATGTCGGGTACTAGATAGTGTATTGAACAGATCCAATCAGTGTAGAATGAATGAGTCAATAGTATTCTGAACTTTGATGTCGGGTACTAGATAGTGTATTGAACAGATCCAATCAGTGTAGAATGAATGAGTCAACAGTATTCTGAACTTTGATGTCAGGGACTAGATAGTGTATTGAACAGATCCAATCAGTGTAGAATGAATGAGTCAATAGTATTCTGAACTTTGATGGCGGGGACTAGATAGTGTATTGAACAGATCCAATCAGTGTAGAATGAATGAGTCAATAGTATTCTGAACTTTGATGTCGGGGACTAGATAGTGTATTGAACAGATCCAATCAGTGTAGAATGAATGAGTCAATAGTATTCTGAACTTTGATGGCGGGACTAGATAGTGTATTGAACAGATCCAATCAGTGTAGAAATGAATGAGTCAACAGTATTCTGAACTTTGATGTCAGGACTAGATAGTGTATTGAACAGATCCAATCAGTGTAGAATGAATGAGTCAATAGAATTCTGAACTTTGATGTCGGGGACTAGATAGTGTATTGAACAGATCCAATCAGTGTAGAATGAATGAGTCAACAGTATTCTGAACTTTGATGTCAGGGACTAGATAGTGTATTGAACAGATCCAATCAGTGTAGAATGAATGAGTCAATAGAATTCTGAACTTTGATGATGTCGGGGACTAGATAGTGTATTGAACAGATCCAATCAGTGTAGAATGAATGAGTCAACAGTATTCTGAACTTTGATGTCGTGGACTAGATAGTGTATTGAACAGATCCAATCAGTGTAGAATGAATGAGTCAATAGAATTCTGAACTTTGATGTCGGGGACTAGATAGTGTATTGAACAGATCCAATCAGTGTAGAATGAATGAGTCAACAGTATTCTGAACTTTGATGTCGGGGACTAGATAGTGTATTGAACAGATCCAATCAGTGTAGAATGAATGAGTCAATAGAATTCTGAACTTTGATGTCGGGGACTAGATAGTGTATTGAACAGATCCAATCAGTGTAGAATGAATGAGTCAATAGTATTCTGAACTTTGATGTCAGGGACTAGATAGTGTATTGAACAGATCCAATCAGTGTAGAATGAATGAGTCAATAGTATTCTGAACTTTGATGTCGGGGACTAGATAGTGTATTGAACAGATCCAATCAGTGTAGAATGAATGAGTCAATAGTATTCTGAACTTTGATGGCGGGGACTAGATAGTGTATTGAACAGATCCAATCAGTGTAGAATGAATGAGTCAATAGTATTCTGAACTTTGATGGCGGGACTAGATAGTGTATTGAACAGATCCAATCAGTGTAGAATGAATGAGTCAATAGAATTCAGTGATTCTGAACTTTGATGGCGGGACTAGATAGTGTATTGAACAGATCCAATCAGTGTAGAATGAATGAGTCAATAGTATTCTGAACTTTGATGTCAGGGACTAGATAGTGTATTGAACAGATCCAATCAGTGTAGAATGAATGAGTCAATAGTATTCTGAACTTTGATGGCGGGGACTAGATAGTGTATTGAACAGATCCAATCAGTGTAGAATGAATGAGTCAACAGTATTCTGAACTTTGATGTCAGGGACTAGATAGTGTATTGAACAGATCCAATCAGTGTAGAATGAATGAGTCAATAGTATTCTGAACTTTGATGTCGGGGACTAGATAGTGTATTGAACAGATCCAATCAGTGTAGAATGAATGAGTCAACAGTATTCTGAACTTTGATGTCAGGGACTAGATAGTGTATTGAACAGATCCAATCAGTGTAGAATGAATGAGTCAATAGAATTCTGAACTTTGATGGCGGGGACTAGATAGTGTATTGAACAGATCCAATCAGTGTAGAATGAATGAGTCAACAGTATTCTGAACTTTGATGTCAGGGACTAGATAGTGTATTGAACAGATCCAATCAGTGTAGAATGAATGAGTCAATAGTATTCTGAACTTTGATGTCGGGGACTAGATAGTGTATTGAACAGATCCAATCAGTGTAGAATGAATGAGTCAATAGTATTCTGAACTTTGATGGCGGGTACTAGATAGTGTATTGAACAGATCCAATCAGTGTAGAATGAATGAGTCAATAGTATTCTGAACTTTGATGTCGGGTACTAGATAGTGTATTGAACAGATCCAATCAGTGTAGAATGAATGAGTCAATAGTATTCTGAACTTTGATGTCGGGGACTAGATAGTGTATTGAACAGATCCAATCAGTGTAGAATGAATGAGTCAACAGTATTCTGAACTTTGATGTCAGGGACTAGATAGTGTATTGAACAGAACCAATCAGTGTAGAATGAATGAGTCAATAGTATTCTGAACTTTGATGTCGGGGACTAGATAGTGTATTGAACAGATCCAATCAGTGTAGAATGAATGAGTCAATAGTATTCTGAACTTTGATGTCAGGGACTAGATAGTGTATTGAACAGATCCAATCAGTGTAGAATGAATGAGTCAATAGTATTCTTGAACTTTGATGTCAGGGACTAGATAGTGTATTGAACAGATCCAATCAGTGTAGAAATGAATGAGTCAATAGAATTCTGAACTTTGATGGCGGGACTAGATAGTGTATTGAACAGATCCAATCAGTGTAGAATGAATGAGTCAATAGTATTCTGAACTTTGATGTCAGGGACTAGACAGTGTATTGAACAGATCCAATCAGTGTAGAATGAATGAGTCAATAGTATTCTGAACTTTGATGTCGGGGACTAGACAGTGTATTGAACAGATCCAATCAGTGTAGAATGAATGAGTCAACAGTATTCTGAACTTTGATGTCAGGGACTAGATAGTGTATTGAACAGATCCAATCAGTGTAGAATGAATGAGTCAATAGTATTCTGAACTTTGATGTCGGGGACTAGATAGTGTATTGAACAGATCCAATCAGTGTAGAATGAATGAGTCAATAGTATTCTGAACTTTGATGTCGGGGACTAGATAGTGTATTGAACAGATCCAATCAGTGTAGAATGAATGAGTCAATAGTATTCTGAACTTTGATGTCGGGGACTAGATAGTGTATTGAACAGATCCAATCAGTGTAGAATGAATGAGTCAATAGTATTCTGAACTTTGATGGCGGGGACTAGATAGTGTATTGAACAGATCCAATCAGTGTAGAATGAATGAGTCAATAGTATTCTGAACTTTGATGTCAGGGACTAGATAGTGTATTGAACAGATCCAATCAGTGTAGAATGAATGAGTCAATAGTATTCTGAACTTTGATGTCAGGGACTAGATAGTGTATTGAACAGATCCAATCAGTGTAGAATGAATGAGTCAACAGTATTCTGAACTTTGATGTCAGGGACTAGACAGTGTATTGAACAGAACCAATCAGTGTAGAATGAATGAGTCAATAGTATTCTGAACTTTGATGTCAGGGACTAGATAGTGTATTGAACAGATCCAATCAGTGTAGAATGAATGAGTCAACAGTATTCTGAACTTTGATGTCAGGGACTAGATAGTGTATTGAACAGATCCAATCAGTGTAGAATGAATGAGTCAATAGTATTCTGAACTTTGATGTCGGGGACTAGATAGTGTATTGAACAGATCCAATCAGTGTAGAATGAATGAGTCAACAGTATTCTGAACTTTGATGTCAGGGACTAGATAGTGTATTGAACAGATCCAATCAGTGTAGAATGAATGAGTCAACAGTATTCTGAACTTTGATGTCGGGGACTAGATAGTGTATTGAACAGATCCAATCAGTGTAGAATGAATGAGTCAATAGTATTCTGAACTTTGATGGCGGGGACTAGATAGTGTATTGAACAGATCCAATCAGTGTAGAATGAATGAGTCAACAGTATTCTGAACTTTGATGTCAGGGACTAGACAGTGTATTGAACAGAACCAATCAGTGTAGAATGAATGAGTCAATAGTATTCTGAACTTTGATGTCAGGGACTAGATAGTGTATTGAACAGAACCAATCAGTGTAGAATGAATGAGTCAACAGTATTCTGAACTTTGATGTCGGGGACTAGATAGTGTATTGAACAGATCCAATCAGTGTAGAATGAATGAGTCAATAGATAGTGTTCTGAACTTTGATGTCGGGGACTAGATAGTGTATTGAACAGATCCAATCAGTGTAGAATGAATGAGTCAATAGTATTCTGAACTTTGATGTCGTGGACTAGATAGTGTATTGAACAGATCCAATCAGTGTAGAATGAATGAGTCAATAGTATTCTGAACTTTGATGGCGGGTACTAGATAGTGTATTGAACAGATCCAATCAGTGTAGAATGAATGAGTCAACAGTATTCTGAACTTTGATGTCAGGGACTAGATAGTGTATTGAACAGAACCAATCAGTGTAGAATGAATGAGTCAATAGTATTCTGAACTTTGATGTCGGGGACTAGATAGTGTATTGAACAGATCCAATCAGTGTAGAATGAATGAGTCAATAGAATTCTGAACTTTGATGGCGGGGACTAGATAGTGTATTGAACAGATCCAATCAGTGTAGAATGAATGAGTCAATAGTATTCTGAACTTTGATGTCAGGGACTAGATAGTGTATTGAACAGATCCAATCAGTGTAGAATGAATGAGTCAATAGTATTCTGAACTTTGATGTCGGGGACTAGATAGTGTATTGAACAGATCCAATCAGTGTAGAATGAATGAGTCAACAGTACTCTGAATTAAGATGTCAGGGACTAGACAGTGTATTGAAGTGACCCAATCAGTGTAGAATAAATGAGTCAACAGTATTCTGAACTTTGATGGCGGGGACTAGACAATGTATTGAACAGATCCAATCAGTGTAGAATGAATGAGTCTATAGTATTCTGAATTAAGATGTCAGGGACAAGACACTGTATTGAACAGACCCAATCAGTGTAGAATGAATGAGTCAATAGAATTCTGAAATTTGATGTCGGGGACTAGAGAGTGTATTGAACAGATCCAATCAGTGTAGAATGAATGAGTCAATAGTATTCAGAACTTTGATGTCAGGGACTAGATAGTGTATTGAACAGATCCAATCAGTGTAGAATGAATGAGTCAACAGTATTCTGAACTTTGATGTCAGGGACTAGACAGTGTATTGAACAGAACCAATCAGTGTAGAATAAATGAGTCAATAGTATTCTGAACTTTGATGTCGCGGACTAGATAGTGTATTGAACTGTTCCAATCAGTGTAGAATGAATGAGTCAACAGCATTCTGAACTATGATGTCAGGGACTAGATAGTGTATTGAACAGATCCAATCAGTGTAGAATAAATGAATCAACAGTATTCTGAACTTTGATGGCGGGGACTAGGCAGTGTATTGAACAGATCCAATCAGTGTAGAATGAATGAGTCAACAGTATTCTGAATTAAGATGTCAGGGACTAGACAGTGTATTGAATTGATCCAATCAGTGTAGAATGAATGAGTCTACAGTATTCTGAATTTTGATGTCAGGGATGTCCCTGACTTCCCGGTAACTCACCGTAACTCTGTCACCAAATAAAAACTACACCATTTTCAAGTCAGCATCAGTATTTGGTATGTAAGTTTAATATTTTTCGGTATTCATTGTCACAATGAAATATTTTAACACCATAAAATATAACGGCCATATAGTTTAAACCACCATTGATTTCAGGGGTGATCTTTTAAATTAGAAAAATATTGGAGATCGTCACAATGTGATTTACAATTCGTTTGTTACTCCAACTATAAATTGCTGTACTATGTGTGAGTATAGTGAGGGAATGTCAGGAGGAAACGTGACCATGTGAACTAGAACACGAACAGTGAGAGGTGGTTGGGTTAGTGTTCCGGTAACATCTTGTATTGAGATGTGTTTCTGTCAGTTACAAATGAAGGTCTTTTCTTCACTGCATGTGCAGTTTTCGAACTTCTCTGAAAAGTGCAAATTGTGGCATTGAATTTCCATGTGACTGTAAAGGCGTTTAACATGTGAAAGGTTTTCATCATTTACAAGACAGCAGAATCTGACCATCTCAGTTTCCAGCTGACGAAAGGTCGTCTTCTTCTGTGTCAGTAGTTGCCATTGTTTTCACTTTGAACTGTAGCTGTAGTTGTAACCGTGTGGCCGCAGATGAAGACGTTCGCGTTAGACACTGCCGGAGGAGATAACGCTATGATCAGCCTCATCAACAGTCTCGTCATAGTCTCACTCAGTGACACAACTGTAGACACTCTCTGTACATTCAATATAGGACTCGTGAGCCAATGTCTGCCGCCCAGTTACTTTGATCTTAGTTTGATTTGTTAATCTTGTAAACCACAGTGGAAATTCTAATTTTAAAGATCGACAGTGCGCACTGATGAAGTTTCAGATACAACTGCAGGAACATTCGGGCTAGAACATCGTTCATTGCTAGACACTATCGGTTGGTATAATGTTTGTTAGAATACCTTGAACACGATCAACCATGTTAGATTCTCTGTTTGGGGTTCGAATCCCAGTTCCGCCCTACGTGTAAGTGTTAGTCTGTCAGCGCTGTACCTGTGCTGGGAAATGTTTGCCTGCGGCATGGGAGTTTTGTCCCAAATCATTTTGTCACATGTCCTGTGAAACGGCAGTACTATATGAATTAGAGGTCACTTACCCGTCACTTCGTCTCACTCACTCACTCAAACTTGGGCAAAGTTATCTCTAGTCAGTACGGGTCAACAAATCTTGTCATGCAAAAAAAGGTTCCTGCTTTGCCTATTTCGTTCAGTTTCGGAAATAAATTGTGTGAATACAATAACAAATCAGAACAAACTGCGATATGAGCAAGTGTATAACAATCTAGACACCTATCGTGAAGAAGATAAAGAACACACTTTGTTTGGAGACTTGTTAAACTATTAACGACGACATACTGAACTTCAAATATAAAACGAAAATAATACAAAAAGGGGAAAGTATGACACACATGTGGCAAGTAAATGTCATTTTCGTTTTCACTACGAAAAATGATAAACGACCCTTTAGAGAAAAGCATATAAGATTTATCACCTGAGTCAAGTCCCACACAGAGAAAGGCATCAGGCAACCTTTCACGAGCCGTCAAACTGATCATGCTAGTGTATCAGGTATGTCTGAATCATGAAACATTCCAACTCGTATTGTACACATGATCTTGCTTAAGGAAACTATGGAATGCAGCTACAGAAGTATCTGTGTCACGTCACAACTGCTAATGCAGTAGCAGATTTGTAGTACAGGTTGTGATTAGAGCGCGTCACAGACACTCTAACCTGGTCTACTATAACACGTGGGGTAGACATGTAGTCGAAGCGTCAGCACGTCAGTCCGGACATACCGCGTTAATTTCTCCTCAAGAGAACAGGCCACAAACACCTATTCTCCAGCCAGGCTAACCCTGGATCATTACGCCATTATATGCATATCGACTTCATGCTTCTTGGTGCACACCACCCAATGTCTTATGTTTGTTTTCATGTGCATGTAGCATTGTAGAGATGTACTGTAGTTGACGTGTTTCTTCATTTACTGATCACAATTTCAATGTCCTGATATGACTACAAATTTATGCTAATCAATATTCTTTTAAAATGCCCTACAATGTGTTATATCTGAACGTGCACAGGCTATAAAACCATCTGAATGTTGCCATCTACGCCCAGCGCACTGCCGTCAACGAATCTATATGTTAGATGGTTAAAACACAGTGATTTGTGTAATAGCTTTATTTCAAACAGAAACTTGGAAACGATATTTGATTGTCTCATAACATAAAGTAATTTCTATCTCCTGAGGGGTCAGTCGAAGATATTTGTTGGAAAATAAGATCAAATTACAAGTCATCACAATATACACATCATCATGATTATGGAAACAAAATCCGGCACATTGTAAATTTTATACAAGGAGGCAGATGTGATCTGTACAGCTTGTGTCTGGTCAACAGAAAGTACTCGGGATGGTACCAAGAAGGTTTTCGAGATGGTACCAAGAAGGTAGTCGGGATGGTACCAAGAAGGTAGTCGGGATGGTACCAAGAAGGTAGTCGAGATGGTACCAAGAAGGTAGTCGGGATGGTACCAAGAAGGTAGTCGGGATGGTACCAAGAAAGTAGTCGGGATGGTACCAAGAAGGTAGTCGGGATGGTACCAAGAAGTAACGTTGTACACAACATAAAATAGTCATGTGGGATTCAAGAAAAAGAACTGCGAAAACAGAACAGGGTTAAATATAACTTTTATCTTCTCATGAGTTTCACGTTTGGAGAATACAACCCGTCATCGGGCCTGAGACGATCAGTCGCTCAGATCCACATGATCAACATCTCGTCCAAAACGACCTCCACCAAAACCATATTCTCCGTAATTGCGCTTCCCGAACCTCCCCCCGCCCAGGCCGTAATCGTAGCTCCAAGCGCCCTGCCGCTTCCTCATGTCCGGCACATCCTCAGGTAAAACGTCCTCGGGGTCTTCCGCCACATCGCTTGTTGAGTCTGCCAAGTCCGACGACTGTGGTTTGTCGTCATTTCCTGAGGTAGATTTGAAATGTCCCCAGCTGTGAGAGTCAAGCCTCTTTCTGTGAAGTGATCTGAGCTTGCCTAGTAAGTTGGCTAGGTTGGATACATCGTCGCCTTCATTTACCGGAAGTGACGTCACACACACGAAGGCGAGAATAACAGCCGTCACTGTCGTCATAAAATTATCCATTTCCTGAAATACAAAACACAGATGTAAGATAAGCATCAAATACCTGAACAAATGCTACTTCCTTTCCTCGCTGAAAGAAATAACAATACGATTCCCTAACAAAATCCAGACCTACTGAGGAATCTTTAAAAGGTAGTTTGGAAGAATGTGTGTGTGTGTGTGTGTGTGTGTGTGTGTGTGTGTGTGTGTGATGATGATGATGATGATGATTTTGAGGGGGAGGGGAGCACCCATTTTTCTGGGGAGCTGGGGGTCAGCAATTTTGCACATAAAAGTATGTTTAAAATTATGCTTAGAATTATGGGAAGGAGAAGGGGGGCATTGATTTTGTACATGACATGGGGGGGGGGTCCACTTATTTTGTACGTAAATTTTAGGTGGGGCCATTCACATTGTACATTCTTCTCCATAAAATTCATCATCACCCCCCTTGCCATTAATTATGTACGGTCCCTTAATATCCTTGAAGTACACATTCATCACCAAGTCAAATGTCTACATGACAAGGGAAATGTCTTTATACACTCTGGGTGTCTGGGTAGATTTCCTTAAACAAAATCTAACTGGTCAAGATATATAAGATGCATATACCACTTCATAAGATCAGTTCAGTCTCCTTGTTGGTATAGAGAGACCACATGTCACGCTGGATACGTGAAACGACTGTAACTTGGTACTCAACACGAAGGTCATTTAAATTGAGTTGAGTTGAGTTGGGATTTACGTCACATCGGCATTATTCCAGCCATATAGTGACAAGATCAAGTTTCGATTCATTATCATTTCGTTTAAAAGCTCGACAATATACGCAAAGACGTTTTGCTACAGGAGCTTCTGCTCTCAACCTGTATAATATCACGATGTTGGGTTCCACTCCTACATTACAGACGGGGAGCCAACATAACCCAACCGTATAGCTTCGTGAGTCCTGTGATAGATTGTGGACATATACAAATAAAATATGTCAGTTTGTCTCAATATCGAGCTGGTTCTTTGTGAAAACAGAAGTGTCTTTCAGGCTTGTGCTTTACGTCGTATATTTCATGTAAACTATATTCTCCACAAACAAGTAGGCTTGTGCTTTACGTCGTATACTTCATGTAAACTATATTCTCCACAAACAAGTAGGCTTGTGCTTTACGTCGTATACTTCATGTAAACTATATTCACCACAAACAAGCAGGCTTGTGCTTTATGTCGTATATTTCATGTAAACTATATTCTCCACAAACAAGTAGGCTTGTGCTTTACGTCGTATACTTCATGTAAACTATATTCTCCACAAACAAGTAGGCTTGTGCTTTACGTCGTATACTTCATGTAAACTATATTCACCACAAACAAGTAGGCTTGTGCTTTACGTCGTATACTTCATGTAAACTATATTCTCCACAAACAAGTAGGCTTGTGCTCTACGTCGTATATTTCATGTAAACTATATTCTCCACAAACAAGTAGGCTTGTGCTTTACGTCGTATATTTCATGTCAACTATATTCACCAAAAACAAGTAGGCTTGTGCTTTACGTCGTATATTTCATGTAAACTATATTCTCCACAAACAAGTAGGCTTGTGCTTTACGTCGTATATTTCATGTAAACTATATTCTCCACAAACAAGTAGGCTTGTGCTTTACGTCGTATACTTCATGTAAACTATATTCTCCACAAACAAGTAGGCTTGTGCTTTACGTCGTATACTTCATGTAAACTATATTCACCACAAACAAGCAGGCTTGTGCTTTATGTCGTATATTTCATGTAAACTATATTCTCCACAAACAAGTAGGCTTGTGCTTTACGTCGTATACTTCATGTAAACTATATTCTCCACAAACAAGTAGGCTTGTGCTTTACGTCGTATACTTCATGTAAACTATATTCACCACAAACAAGTAGGCTTGTGCTTTACGTCGTATATTTCATGTAAACTATATTCTCCACAAACAAGTAGGCTTGTGCTCTACGTCGTATATTTCATGTAAACTATATTCTCCACAAACAAGTAGGCTTGTGCTTTACGTCGTATATTTCATGTCAACTATATTCACCAAAAACAAGTAGGCTTGTGCTTTACGTCGTATATTTCATGTAAACTATATTCTCCACAAACAAGTAGGCTTGTGCTTTACGTCGTATATTTCATGTAAACTATATTCTCCACAAACAAGTAGGCTTGTGCTTTACGTCGTATATTTCACGTAAACTATATTCTCCACAAACAAGTAGGCTTGTGCTTTACGTCGTATATTTCACGTAAACTATATTCTCCACAAACAAGTAGGCTTGTGCTTTACGTCGTATATTTCACGTAAACTATATTCTCCACAAACAAGTAGGCTTGTGCTTAACGTCGTATATTTCACGTAAACTATATTCTCCACAAACAAGTAGGCTTGTGCTTAACGTCGTATATTTCATGTAAACTTTATTCTCCACAAATAAGTAGGCTTGTGCTTTACGTCGTATATTTCACGTAAACTATATTCTCCACAAACAAGTAGGCTTGTGCTTTACGTCGTATATTTCATGTCAACTATATTCTCCACAAACAAGTAGGCTTGTGCTTTACGTCGTATATTTCATGTAAACTATATTCTCCACAAACAAGTAGGCTTGTGCTTTACGTCGTATATTTCACGTAAACTATATTCTCCACAAACAAGTAGGCTTGTGCGTAACGTCGTATATTTCATGTAAACTATATTCTCCACAAACAAGGAGGCTAGTGCGTAACGTCGGATTCACCACAAGGACGACTGCTCGTGTGTTTAATGTCACCTGGATTTACTACATTTACGTGGAAGGTTTGTGGATAACGTCGATTATGTCGTATAAACTAGATCTACCACATCACCATAGGTGCATACCACAGGCGTGTTGGTAACATCGATTCACTGTAATCAGAAACATCACGGCGGAGTTCTCAAACTAGCCAGTGCTGACTATCTAAATGGCAGTGTGTATTCACAGCCAATGTTTGTGACCAAATAGTACATTGATTTGTCCCGATAATTCCCCACTTGTTAGAAATGCCATGCCACAGTTGTAGAGGAATTGTGATGAATGGGAATACTTGCATAATTTAACAGGCAACCTAATAATTCAACAAGGTATAATGCATTACAGCCTCGCGGAATGTCATTTACCTATTTGGAAAATACAATATTTAGGTCACGAAATGTGTACATAATGAAATTTGTGATATATTCACCTACTTGTGTCTTGTTTGTATTTGGTACATAGCCCACCCCTGTATTAGGAAACTTTAAATAGCCAGAGTGGAATGAGAAGGAATTTTGAAACTAATTGTAACTAAATAAAATATATGTGGAAATGCCATATGGTGTTGATTTCTCATGGTATGCACAGTTTTTGTAATAGTACATCGAGCAAACTCGACTTCTTGAAACTGCTGATTTTCTTTTTCTAAACGTATATTAACGTTGTAAATGCCATA
This sequence comes from Haliotis rubra, assembly GCF_003918875.1. Taxonomy (NCBI): domain Eukaryota; kingdom Metazoa; phylum Mollusca; class Gastropoda; order Lepetellida; family Haliotidae; genus Haliotis; species Haliotis rubra. The sequence continues at coordinate 170,946 of NW_025765349.1, read as the reverse complement.
TCAAAAACACGTTTGACAGCATGTGCAAAACTTGCCGCCTTTGGTCGAATCACTGGCTCTTTATCATTGTGGAGTGATGTTGAAAGTGTACTTCGGGTGGGCTTCTGTAACGTAACTAAGTCCACTTTCTGCAAAGCTCCCATACTTGTGCTAATTTCAGACTTTAACTGACAATATATACACACTTTAGTCAAACATGTAAATCGAGCTCTTAAGAGAATTCTCAAAACAACAGGGATGAGAATTGTATGTACATGTACTTCAGATTCTGTTATTCTTAAGAATATTCTCAAACCTTCATTTCGTGTTTCTCATAATACAGAAATTGAAATCCATAAATGTGTATCACTTCTAAATACCATTCAAAGACCATACCAATTTAAGTTGTTCTCATGATCATATATTTCACGAGTTAACTATATATGGATAGAAACTAAACAATATGTAATCTATGTTTTTTGTGTTTGAGTAGATCAGGTATTTTATCCATTGACTTCGTAATTTATATGATCATAATCACATTTATTGTTAAGTGTGGCAGGACTGGTCCATAGTCACAACAAATAAATAGCTGTTTTGACAAGCGCCAGCACACACACGGACGTATGCGTCTATTTGGGAATAATAGCTTTTCTGTATCATTTTCATTGTTTCTATTCCCATTAGATTATGTTCATATTTTCTTCACACATACATTTTTTTCTGTTTAGTGGTGATTTATGTACTAATATCACATACGTATTTTAAAATATAGATGAATACATTGCATTTACGACTTCGCATGCAGTGTGTCACTTCCTGACGGAAAACACCACATTAAGTCTCAAGTCACGAGGATGGCACTCTGCCAAGCGAATTGCAGGATCTTAACCCAATGTAGCACGTGGGCCACATTGATGGACTTTCTTATCTTTAGAACTTCCTTTATATTGGTGTTTTAAGTATACAATGACTCCAGAACGCGTCACTGCCTAATGTATCTTACATATAGAGTATATGTCAATTGGAATATTTATCCGATGTCTGCTTTCGGAATATTGCCATAAAGTAGCCATGAAACCAAAATTTGCGGCAGAAGATTCATTTTCATCTAATGTCGTAAAAACCACAAGAACCGATTTGCGGTGATCAGACATTAGCTAGTCGTAAACTGAGCATCCATTGTCACCTAATAGCCAATCTGTTTGTTTACCCCGGAGTTACATTCATCATAATTGTAAAACACAAAGTGAGTTTCGCCAAGTGATCAATTGCCCTTCTAAACCGATGACACGACTTAAATCTATTGCCGAAATTGGTGTTTGCTAATTTCAGTATGTCAATAGCATTTGTGCGCAAGGATGACTGATTTGAAAGCCGTATTTTATAACGAATAGCGATATTTACTCTAGATCGATCGTTTAAGCCAGTTGGGTTGTAGCTGCATGCCTACTTGAAGCTGGTGATTCAGCGATGACAAGAGCGGTAATGCTACATTACACAGGTTTAACGCTTAACCGGACATATCTTCAGTCTGTTCGCGATCTCCACGACCCATGTTACCCCAGTTTTCTATTTACGGTGTGAAATAGAGACTTGTGATGGCATTATGACATACCTTAAACTAACACAAATTGTTCACCGTCTTAGTACATTCAAATCATAACGATAAAAGTGTCGCTCTTGTCAGAGGGCGCTTGAGAAATTAAAGAAAGCTAGTCTGGAAATTGATTAGGTTTTAGTCTGTATCAGTCAATCAAGTCTTCATCTGGTTCTCGCCCTCTCAAATGATCATCCTTATCAAAGCAGGGGTGTTAATAAGGCTAACGCCGCCCGTCAGGCCTGTTGTCGGTGTCGTCATGGGATCATCTATGTAGGCGTAACTTTTGTTTACACGTACAAGTAGAATAATATTTCATTATGGCAATAGAAATATGCACTATTTTAAACACACGATCTGTGTTTCCGTACTGAAAAGACCCAACCACTATCTAAAGAAGAAAATACAATGATACATATATAGACAGTTCAAACAGTGCGGGGCGATTGGGTAGTCCAGTGGTTAAAGCGTTCGCTCGTCACGCCGAAGACCCAGGTTCGATTCCCCACATTGGTACAATGTGTGAAGCCTATTTCTGGTGATATTGCTGGAATATTGCTAAAACGGCGTAAATCCATACTCACTCAAACAGTGCACTGATTGCTGTGTACACCATATGGTGTGATAGGCACAGGGGCTTGTAACGCTAAAAAATGCCATCAAGGTATATACTGTCACTGACGGGGTCTTAGTACTATATAAAAGGAAAGGGATGTAACGAGGTCAACACACCAGGTTCGTTTCAGGGCGAATTCAACAATACTCACTGTATTTATCCTATTTAAAGTTGCACACATTTCAAGCCAATAGAAATACCTACAAAATGAGACATACAGCACAAACATCGAAGCAGTACTTTGGGAGCTAGGGTCTTCGGAAGCTCGAACAATTGTGATTTCTCGATTCCGAGCCAAAATCCCTGCTCAGAATTTGTAGCGGTAGCTCACCCATTTTCTTATTTATTTCACAGTATACACAAATGACATGCACCAAAACATGTTGAACTGATGGCGCCTGTCAGCGCGCTAGTCGTCATTCTTTCGGAGACACTTACATCTCACTGTCATAACGAGTTTACGTACATTTATTCATCGCAAATAGAATTGTGTCGTGCCCGTTCGCCATTGACGACCTTGGCCTTAACCTGTCAGTGACAGTATATACCTTGATGGCATTTTTTAGCGTTACAAGCCCCTGTGGTAATAGGTTCATATGCTTGACTTGGCATCAAACCGACGCGACTCCGAGACATCGACAGTCGGAACGTTGATACTACCAGTCACATAATCATATAATCTGCAATGTTTTGCTTCAACAATGGCGTTTTTCTGCCGATATTGATAACGAATTTAAAAGGAGCCACATGACTTGAAGCTTTCGATTGTGAAATTTGCCCTACGTGACGGTACAAATGCCACCGATAGAGGCCAAACCGATATAAAGAGACACAATATTTATTATGTGCCAAGACCAGTCTTCAGTATCAAACACCATATCCCGGGGTATGTGTAACTGCTGCTCATGCGCTCTAAACCATCTTAAGTAAATGTCGTGCATTATTTTCTTTCACCTTAATTGTTACTTGATCTTCGTTCGGGCGACACCATGTGTGTTTATCGACTCCATATATAACGCGTTGAAACCTGAGCACCAGCTCTGTATGTACAGATATGCACATTTGTCAGCTCTTCTCCCGGCCTTGGTATTTTGCCCATGACAGGCGTGAATTGATTATATTATGGACGAGACAGCTTTAACTGCAGTCTATCATAAAATTTAAAAGATTTTTTTGTGTGTTAGGCGATAAATATGTTCTTAAACGTGTTTGTCATGCCGAAATACCAGAACTGTCAGATATTTCATTTGTGTGATTTAACTGCATTGGCAGCACGCGCGGTGTGTAGTAATATAATTCTCCACTGTATGCAAATAGAATGCAACTTGTGACGACGTGTTTATGCACCACTTGACGCTGGATGGTCAAAATGCAGTAGAGTGTTCTCGCTGATTCCATGTCACCAGTTGTCACTTGTAGAAACTCAACAAGCTGAAAATTGCTTCCATTACTGCTTGTGCCGTCTTGAAAGGTCAGCGTGTGTGATTGTAAGAGATTTAAGTTAGGAAATGAAAGAAACTGAAAAGACTGAATAAAACAGGTTGTATTTCTACCCTCCCCCTCGAAGCCGCAGTAATAACACGGGAACCCGTATCATCTACTGACGTTAAACACCGAGGGGGCATGATGATTACTATTATCATTATGTTGGTGCAGATTTTATCGACATTGTTATGTCTTTCACTACACTGTTTTAATGGTTTTACTATGAATATGGCGATTCTGAGCAGGGATTTTGGCTCGGAATCGAGAATGGTCATTATCGGCATGTCGACTACTGTCGATACTTTTATCATTTTTGTAGTGCTTTTACTTGTCATTTTGACTGTACTTATATTTATGGTTATTGTGAAATATTTGTGAGCTGTCGTTAGCATATATGTTGTGAGCTGTCGTTAGCATATATGTTTGTAAGCTGTCGTTAGCATATATGTTTGTGAGCTGTCGTTAGCATATATGTTTGTGATCTGTCGTTAGCATATATGTTTGTATTTTGAACCAAACTGAATACTGACCACATGTTTGGGTGGTGTTAAGTCCTGATATTATTATCTTGGCACTATTTAGTCCATTGATTCCAAACGTTATGCTACAAGCTTTCAAGAGGGAACGAAGACGTGACGACTTCACCTACAACGAACATGTGTCGCGCATGCTGAGGAAGTTACTTCAACGTTACTGACTACAACAAACACGCACGGGTCAATATTTGTCCTTGACCTATTCGGCCCCTGACATGATGTATTTGCGGGACATGTTCATTCAATACGGTTCTAACACCGCTGGTCCTATTGGCAGTACTGTGGACTCTCGCACTGTCAACTACATCTATAGGGGTGTAACAGACCAATACCAATGTTCATTTTAATATTGGCATTTCAAAAGAGTAAAGCTGTAAATCGCTCTAACATTAATCACAGTGTCTCTATGAGAGGGTGACTGACACTGTGCTGACACGGAGCAGGTTGTATCATCCTCATCAGCAGCGCCGAGGACGAACACACCATATCCAGTTCAAGGTTCCCGAGTCACAGAGTTATCTGAAAGGTAATTGTCTGTCCAGTGTTGACCCCACATGTCCTACAACTAACACTGATATGTTCTCAGTTCTACGGGATGTTGTAGACCATCCATTGGGTTCATCTGCCAAGTGGAGGTCATTACACTTCATCAGATTTATAACAGTTATATTTAATTGCAAGGATTTGCTTTTCTGTGTATTTGATGAGCTGCATGCTCTTCGACATATACATCTAAAAGCACCCTCCAGAGAGAGTGCAATACGATTACGCTAATATGTCCGTGGATGTATTCAGTTCTCAGGGTATAGACAAAGGTTACTCTTTTAAACAAACACCAAGGAAACAGGTCGTTTTTAGGTTGTACTTGTAGTTCAATGAAATAATTGAAAATCCCGTTTACTGTATATGCGACTGATGTTGCAGCATATGATGACACTTATCTGTCGCCATCTACTGCCGTGCAACTCTGTGCTGGAACACAGATGCCAGCACTCCCCCTCTGGTGGTCGACATCAGACGCCCCCCTGCACGAGCTACTTCTATTTAAGTTTCGAGGTCCATGTATTAAAAGCTTTCCACATTTGATTACCACGCCGATGTACGGTGAGTTCCAGACGAATCCAAAAATATTGTTGGTATTTTTGAACCCTGCTCCTATAGACCACATCCAAGGGGGGTAACTGAAGGGGGCAAGATTGTCTGAGAAGCTACTTCAAAGTCTCGCGATAGCTGAACATCAACGAGAGTAGTTTGTGGGTTGCCTCTTGCAGCATCTTGAAGTAATTGGCCAATTGAACACCACAAGTTACAGAATCAATCCAGCGAATTTAGGGCATAGACTGGCGACAAGGGAGGGCACATATTAGCATGTTTGACACACCAGGGAAATGACGTTCCGGGGTCGGACGAGCGGAGATAATGCATCAAAATAAACAAATCTTGTGTCAGCGTCCCTTTTGTCTGTGCTTGAAGAAATAGTTGTTCATCGTTGTACAGTCGGTCAGTGAAACGATCACCGCGTTGATATATAGACCAAATACCGTGGACGTTGTGGTGTTTTTGGTGATGAAACCAATACTTACATTCGTCGTTGAGGGCCAATGTTTTATGAATCATTTTGTCTGTCTGTATAAGCATACCAATTATATATTCCAACAACGTCTAAAACTTGTTCATGTCCCATATTTCAGCCACATAACATCAGGAAGTCGACTTGAGAGCCGGTTGTCGAGAACACTCGGCACTAAACTGTTATACGTCTTGCAGTAGTATTTACTTGGCATTCGTAAATATGATATTAAAATATTAAAATGTAATTATAGGAAGAATCAACCGGTGCCGTATATGTTGATTTACCGTTACCATCCACGGAGTCCTTCACCCGAATAATGTGATGACATGATATTACAATTAGCGCACCACTAACTAGCTGATCCATCGATACCTCGCCATTATAACTGCAATAATATTTGATCGCCATGAACACAAATTGACTAAGTTTATTGACTAAGTATGTACTGTATATTAGAGACTATGAGCACGATCAAACCCAAATTATTAAATGTTCCGCAGATTTGTATTTGTGTTTAACTTGTATCAATAAAATATTTATCTGATGCTCAATTACTAGTAAATGTTTTTGTGATTGAAATCGACTATTTCAATATTTGGGATCAATGTTTTGGTGAACAAATAATTCTTACCCGGAAAGTACATATGTAAATACAATGGGAGGCTGACAGATTTCAGCATTTACACAAAGTGAAGAATATTTCATGGGATCGTTTCGGTCGAGGATCCTTTTTACATTCAGCTGATGAAGGAACGATACTCAAGTTGGTCATAACATAGAGCTGATGAAGGAACGATACTCGAGATGGCCCTAACATAAAGGTGATGAAGGAACGATACTCGAGTTGTCATAACGTACAGCTGATGAAGGAACGATACTCGAGTTGGTCATAACATAGAGCTGATGAAGGAACGATACACGAGTTGGTCATAACACAGAGCTGATGAAGGAACGATACTCGAGTTGGTCATAACACAGAGCTGATGAAGGAACGATACACTAGTTGGTCATAACACACAGCTGATGAAGGAACGATACTCGAGTTGGTCATAACATAGAGCTGATGAAGGAACGATACTCGAGTTGGTCCTAACGTACAGTTGATGAAGGAACGATACACGAGTTGGTCATAACACAGAGCTGATGAAGGAACGATACCCGAGTTGGTCATAACATAGAGCTGATGAAGGAACGATACTCGAGTTGTCATAACACAGAGCTGATGAAGGAACGATACTCGAGATGGTCCTAACATAGAGCTGATGAAGGAACGATACTCGAGTTGGTCCTAACATTCAGCTGATGAAGGAACGATACTCGAGTTGGTCCTAACATACAGCTGATGAAGGAACGATACTCGAGTTGGTCCTAACATAGAGCTGATGAAGGAACGATACTCGAGTTGGTCATAACATTCAGCTGATGAAGGAACGATACTCGAGTTGGTCCTAACATAGAGCTGATGAAGGAACGATACTCGAGTTGGTCCTAACATACAGCTGATGAAGGAACGATACTCGAGTTGGTCCTAACATTCAGCTGATGAAGGAACGATACTCGAGTTGGTCCTAACATAGAGCTGATGAAGGAACGATACTCGAGTTGGTCCTAACATACAGCTGATGAAGGAACGATACTCGAGTTGGTCCTAACATAGAGCTGATGAAGGAACGATACTCGAGTTGGTCCTAACATTCAGCTGATGAAGGAACGATACTCGAGTTGGTCCTAACATAGAGCTGATGAAGGAACGATACTCGAGTTGTGCATGACATTCAGCTGATGAAGGAACGATACTCGAGTTGTGCATGACATTCAGCTGATGAAGGAACGATATTCGAGATGTGTATAAATTCACCTAATGAAGGAACGATACTGTTTTGTTTGGAAATGAATTGCGTCCAGTGATCTGGCCGTGAACTACACACGGTATGAATCACTTCATCTCTCTGTTCGTTGCCAGTTTTGTGATTGAATAAAGGGCCTGTAGTTAGTTGAGAATATGTTGGGGTTCGCCTTGTGGGACCCTTCACTGTAAACCATATGTTTTACCTCATATCTCCACCGCCCATCACAATCAACAGTCACTTACAGTGTGCCCGAGTCTCTGAGCTGCAAAATCAGTTTACACTGTGTTTTCGGTTGCCAATTGTCTTCTTGCATATTCAGATGGAGAAATACTTCGTACTGGCGTGAAACAAGTATGTCCTATATTCGCTGCACTTAAACCGGTTCAGTGAGCTGTTATTGCGTTGTGTCACCGTTATACCGTTTAGAGACGGTTTCCTCTTTCTATTAACCTAGTTCAGCCGACAACCTTCTTTTGATTCCAATTTATTCCAGTTTGACTCCCACGTTTCATTTTGTTGTCAGAAGTCTCGCTGCCCCTACAAAACTGCCCGACTTAGCCAATCAGTGATGCTAACGAGCAGGTATCTGTAGATATAAGAGAACCGATATGGGCAATGTAACCCTGGCTGTTGCTACTGTGACAGTCCTGGGAGGAATGTGGTAACAACAACGACCCCTACTACCCCGTCTTACCACGTCAGCACATTTCTTTGTAAGAGTCCAACATCGAAGAAAGAAGTGATTACCTTTGTACTAACACTTACCATCATTATCAATTATGAATAAACCGTAGTTAATACGAAATACTGTTGTTAATATTTAGTTAGATTCATGTAATTATGCCTCCCACGTTAACAAACACAACAAAAAGTAATCAATAAATGAAAAACCGGTTGCTAGGTTCGAAGAACCTAACGCTGATCCAATGAGAAATATAGAATGAATATTGAATACATGAAACAACAGCTAGTTGTATCCCTTCTCACTCTCCTGCAGACTACTTATCATCGACGACGTTTCACGACATCATTGCCCAATACTGATTTAGTGCTGTAAAGTCGTCCACGGCGGTATTTGCTATGCCACGATACGTTTAAAGGCTTTTAAAGCTGCTAGCGTCTAACTTTGGCGCCGTGTACGGTTTCAATGGCCGTTTGCCTGTTGATGAATGACTTGGATGTTTGAACTTTGACCACAAGGGCCGCTTTACTACTTCGCAGAGAGCTACGCGCAGGGGAAGTAGATTTACAAATTATGGAAATTCGTCGTTTGTGTTGATGTGGCCGTAGGCTGCCTATAAACCCGGATTCCAACGTCGGGAATTTTCGTCAATGAGCGTAAATAAACCCGGAGTCACATTATCCAGTAACGCGACGCATATTGAAAATCTATAGTTCATACGAGCAGTAATTAATATTCTCAATGCTACTAACGAAGAAGAGAAGGCGAGACGTTGCCACCTAATTCTTTGTCCACTCCACGCACTCTTGACCATATCCGATTTACACACGCGTAATGATTTCATCCTGCTGTGATGCAAACATGTCTTACCCAATCACAGTCATAAACATACAGGAAAAGAGTGCGCGGCGGAAAATAGATCAAGGCTCTGTGATCTTCGGCTTCATATCGGAGTTAGCAAGACACAGACAATCGCCCCAGGCGTCAAGTGGTGTATATTTCCCCGGATTTAGGGACATCTTGCCAATATTAACCATTACAGAGCTAAATTAGTTCATGTCAGCTTATTTCGGAATAATTTCTTACAAATATGGACCAACACATTCCAAGTGATCATGCAAATGATCCAATTTTCCCGTTCCTTTAAACTAGACGCCCACTCTCATGATCTCCGTAATTTAAATTCTTTAGGAAGTTATTTCTTTGTTTTATGACATTTTCAACACGGAAAAGGTTAACGTTGTTTAATGCCTCCATTGTGACCTCAACATCACATAGAATTACGATACATTTCCCCCACTAACTTTCTGACTTCACTCTTACGGTAATTATCCCCTGTAAATAGCCAGCTGTCCAGAAGCATTATGTCTTGGAAAACAGAATAAAAAAGACAGGTAAGTAAAACAACACAAGCATCGTTTGACTGAAATCAGAATCTTCGGTCAGTGTATCAACTATCATACAAACTCGAGAATGCGTAAATAACAAGTAACTTTTACTGAACCCTTGAAATGTTGTCACCCGTAGAAACACGTGTCCACACCGGGTGATGAGATGACGACCCCACCCGTTAACTGGGTGGAAGACCCATCACCCACTCGTTAACTACGTGGAGGACCCACCACAGACTCGTTAACTGCGTGGAAGATCCAACTCAGACTCGTTAACTACGTGGAGGATCCATCACCCGCTCGTTAACTGGGTGGAAGATCCACCACAGACTCGTTAACTGCGTGGAAGATCCACCTCAGATTCGTTAACTGCGTGGAGGATCCATCACCCACTCGTTAACTGGGTGGAAGATCCACCACATACTCGTTAACTACGTGGAGGACCCACCACAGACTCGTTAACTGGGCGGAAGATCCACCACCCACTCGTTAACTGCGTGGAGGGTCCATCACCCACTCGTTAACTGCGTGGAAGATCCACCACAGACTCGTTAACTACGTGGAGGATCCATCACCCACTCGTTAACTGCGTGGAAGATCCACCACAGACTCGTTAACTACGTGGAGGATCCATCACCCACTCGTTAACTACGTGGAAGATCCACCACCCACTCGTTAACTGCGTGGAGGATCCATCACCCACTCGTTAACTGCGTGGAAGATCCACCACAGACTCGTTAACTACGTGGAGGATCCATCACCCACTTGTTAACTGCGTGGAAGATCCAACTCAGACTCGTTAACTACGTGGAGGATCCATCGCCCACTCATTAACTGCGTGGAAGATCCACCACAGACTCGTTAACTACGTGGAGGATCCATCACCCACTCGTTAACTGCGTGGAAGATCCACCTCAGACTCGTTAACTGCGTGGAGGATCCATCACCCGCTCGTTAACTGGATGGAGGATCCATCACCCATTCGTTAACTGCGTGGAAGATCCACCTCAGACTCGTTAACTGCGTGGAAGATCCACCTCAGATTCGTTAACTGGGCGGAAGATCCACCACCCACTCGTTAACTGCGTGGAAGATCCATCACCCACTCGTTAACTGCGTGGAAGATCCACCTCAGACTCGTTAACTGCGTGGAAGATCCACCTCAGACTCGTTAACTGCGTGGAAGATCCACCTCAGATTCGTTAACTGGGTGGAAGATCCACCACAGACTCGTTAACTGCGTGAAAGATACATCCCAGACTCGTTAACTACGTGGAGGATCCATCACCCACTCGTTAACTGCGTGGAAGATCCACCAAACGCCTGTTAAGTGCGTGGATAACACACCAAAGACTCATTAACTGCGTGGAAGATCTGTCATCCCCTCGTTAACTGCGAGGAAGATCCACCAAAGACTCGTTAACTGCGAGGAAGATCCACCAAAGACTCGTTAACTGCGAGGAAGATCCACCAAAGACTCGTTAACTGCGTAGAAGATCCACCTCAGACTCGTTAACTGCGTAGAAGATCCACCACAGACTCGTTTACTGCGTAGAAGATCCACCACAGACTCGTTAACTGCGTAGAAGATCCACCACAGACTCGTTAACTGCGTAGAAGATCCATCGTGATTTTACCGAGGAAACCTTAGTGGTGAAGATTGCTTTGCTAACTGCCTCAGCCATGATTGATGTGAGGGTCTAACTATCAAAACAGATGTGCAAATACTTGCAATACTTGAAGAACACGGTCTGTTTTGGACCAAGGTGAGGTGATACAAATGTTTAAAAATCCCGATGCGGGAGTTCATATTAAAAACAGTATGATTACAGAGAAACTGTTCAAGAAGAGTGTAACATTACAAGTTCTGGATGACGTTCTAACCGTCCGTGCAGTATGGGTATTTTGTAATGTAATTACCTGTTGCTGTGGAACCTCCAGTTCTCATGTCTGGGAAGAGTTAAGGATCTCAGAAGTAGCGAAGTTTCCTAAAGGTGTCAATGTTTCTCAAGCGAAAGTAGCACATCCTGACTGCATCCCTGCCCCGTTTATGTTTATATTATTTTTTTTAAAAACGCACTAAGATGCAAATTAAAATATTTAATACGTTTTCCCACAAAATACAGAAATCCTACTCTGCAAGGATGTGTCTCCCCAATCATTCAGAATAGTTACAATTGATAAGTTCAGGAGCGTAGGAAGCCAGTTTTTTCGTGTAAGCCCGATAGGTTGCAACGATTTATATTTAGATAGTATTGAGGGCTTGCCCAATATGTTTGACAAAAATCATGTGTAAGCCCGGGCTTTTTAAAATAATTGTAGCTACGCCTCTGGAATGGGACTTTCACATATCCAAGTTTTAACTTGTGATAAATTACGAATAATGCTTCCTGGGCACATAAAACAACGAATAGTGAGAGTACTGAAATCCTCCACCTCCCCCCGATGCAAAACGTTCTCTATCTAACCGTAATTAGATTTGGCAAATTATGTCTGCTTCTTGTAAATTTCAAATTTGGCCTTCGTGTAGATATTGTATACTGTATCCAAGTAGGTAGTTATCAAAATTGTGTGTTTCCTTGAAATATTGATAACATCGCCCTTTCCAAACAATTGCTATATTTTAACCCCTTTCTACGAAAACTGACCCTTGAACCTTGTAAACATGGTACGTTACTGCTTACATTACATCTCTCTGGGAGTATGCAACTCAGGCATCCTTATGAGGCGCAGTCAAATTGTCATCCCGTTCTACCGGGTACCCATTCTACTGGGTGAAGTGACGCACATTTCGGACAAAGTCAATTGCTAATGGAGAAACTAGTTCATGTATTTCTGTCCGCAAGCAACGTTCCCCAACTTTCCCTGATTTGGTATATACCGTTGTCATGAACACATTCAGTCACACATGCTCTTTGAACCTCGACGCAACCGTCAAGTCATCTCTGAAACATAACAGGTAACATGACTTGTGATCTGGGCTCTATGATTTTTCTTACAACAAAACAGACTGTTCCGTAACTCTTGGATTAACTTTTCGCCGATCTCATCCTTCCATACACCTTCATCCTAGGCGCTCCTTCCAGCACCTGGATAAAACAATCACTCCGTTGCCAGGGACGTCTCAGCGTTCCATCAGTGCTACAGGTGCGACTTCAAGATGGCATTTCACAAGCTACAGGAGCTGATTAACAAGTCTTTCTTGTATCCCGTAATAACTCCTGTACAAAGGTTGGAAAGTTGCCTTGATGAGAATTGTCTCGCAACTTATCGCAGGCGTTTCCCGAAGGAATATTGGTAAAGACATAATAGCTTCAACTATAATGTATTTCTGGCCCTAATCATTTTCCCCTGACCAGGACTATCTGACGTGTGTCACAAGGTAACTGTAATACAATGTAGAGGCGGGCGCGGTGGTAAGACACCTGGCTGTGAGTGGCCGAGCGGTCACACCTGACAAGAAGGCTGAAGGTGCGCTGTTGGTTGATCATGCCGCAATGTGTGAGTGAGTTTTATCATTTCAAGGATTGTTAGACCGAAGTGGAAGAAAATATTAAAGAGGTGTAGGTCTGAAACGTTCACCCCATTTGGTGAAGCTCACGTGGACGGACGCCGTAGCCGTTGAAGATACTGTAGCTAAGAGAAGAAAGCACTAGTATAACACCCCGTTAAATGACCCACATGCTTATAACAAGGTTGATCAGATACATGACTGACACCTGCAAACAGCAGAGTGCTGTAACGAACAGTGGTTACTGTTGGCTGTAGTTGTTCAGACATTGTCACCAAGACAGGTTGTCATCCGGAACCCGACCCGATCTGTTCACAGGACAGATACTTGGCTTGATCTGGGTGATTTGCATAGCAAACCTCACGGTGCGTCTTTCTTCCTCTCACATAATATGTACTGATCTAAAGACAGTGAGGGTAAACATGACTGATTTTTATTTTATTTTATAGGCAATAAAGATGATGTATTTTTCAAAGGTGCCCAAACATTGACGAGATAGTTACGAATATTGTTGACAAGAACAATGACAGCCCATATCAATTTTCATCTCCAGCAACACAGAACAGGATCAGCATTCTGGTCGGCTCGAGGTGACTTTCATTGAAGTCAGTGCGCATGCGTAGGCTTGGAGATTTATAGATTGTAAATAAGGCGTGTATTCGTGTCGCGGATCAGTGATGAGAAACGGACTTCTCATCACGATCTCATGTTGATTTCTGCGCGGAACCGTCGCCATCTTGCCATTTTAACCGATAATCTATCAAAGGTCAATTCAGCTTTTAATGGACAATGTTTGTTGGACTGCAGTTCCTGGCCTATAGTTCTGGATGCACCAAGCCAGCACCGCTATGTGCATGCCAATGACATTTAGGAAAACAATAGATGCCAGGGAGGTTATCAGGATTGTCCATAAACTTTGTCATATTTGTTGCAACATCACACAATATATTTAGACAGTTTGTGTTCCAACAAACCCATCGGTATTAAAACGGCAATGGTAAACTGAAGATCTTAACCGATATTCGTTTTGCAAATTTGGTTGATGCTTCACATTATTGGTAACCAACTGTAAGTGATGTTTCCGCCAATTTCCCAGACACCTGTTGCCATCGTAGCCGTGATTCCGTCACATTATGTACGTTGTATGGATGGGTTTGAGAAGTATCTATGATTTATCATACGTATCAAGTATCTTTGGGATACACAGTGATCAACTTTGGCTAACAAATCATGTTGATACTTGAACTTAATGAACAACCAATGGAGCCAAGAGCGGAATGCAGGAAACGTCTGTTGAATCACTACATATGGCTAGTATTACATTTGTGTTATGATAATTTCTTCTATAGTGTAGGTGGAAGTGGGTACTTGTGGTTGTGGTAACAAATACCAGCATAAGGACTGGATAGCTACAGCTATTAGGCTGTGGAATAGGTAACATAGGAAACATCAGAGCACATGGTCTGTATGACATATCATGTGGGCAGCCATTTAATCATAAGCAAAACATATAAAACAAGGATTGGAATGTCGAATCATCAATTGAAATTATGCTTATTACAAAAAATTGGATTGCAGAATCAGATCATTAAATGGTAAATAAAACAACAATAGGGAGCATTTAGGGTCTGCAAACACTTTGTTACATATAGTATTTCAAGTATTAAAAAGCGACGTCACGTCGTAGCAGTGATCGAGTATTTTACCGTTCAACCATGTTACCATTTACTCAAATGTCCCCCAAACAAATTGCTATTCTGATAAACATGAACAAACTGTAAACTAGCCGTGAAAATCCTGAAAATCAGGTTTTGCACATAGAGTGGATTGAAGAACCATTAAAACTGCCTTCTTCTCATCTTACACACAAATTCATTTTAGTGACTTCCTACGTGAAATTGTAAAACACCAACCATTTACAAAACCAGTGTGTCCCAGCAACACCTCTCAGATGGCACCAACTACGTCATGCTGGTGTATCAGTAGACTTGTTTCCGACTTAACTCATGTGACTTCCAAACATGTGTTTATACTAGCATAGTTTGCAGCAAATTGACAATGTTGTATTTCCAACCTTTCTTTTCTCTCCTAGTAAGTAAAAATGCACAATGTATGCGGTACTTCGTCTTTGTCGGCAATGAAATCGGTTCAAAATCCTCTTTGTTTGCTCATCTATTCAGGTGGTAGCTCTCGTGGCAGGGGGGTGTGGAAACACCGCTTGTATCTCAGTTGCTGCTGACGTCGACCAGAGCGACCTCGAAGACAGATCCTGCTGCCGTGCATACCGCCTTAATAATAGCACATACAGTATTATGTGAATACGTTCTTTAAAGCTGGTTATTGCCAAGAATGTACTGCATAATGGATCTACCTTGGACAAGTAACATGCCTGAAAGATGATTTCTTGGAACGCCAGCCGGACAAATACACGCCGGAGGGGATTGGCGGTACTACATCGTCAGATGGAATCATGTGAAGACGTTACTTGTCATAATCAAGACCTAACTGTTTATACACGTGACTCACCTTTGCCATGTACAGCCTCACAGGTCGAGCCAAGCACAAGCTTGACGCACTGTTGATATGAGGGTTGACTGAATCGTGAAATCTTTTGTTACGGATTACAACATGATGTTCGATTTCTGTATTTCCGTACTGAAGAGGCCACATGGCTCTAGTACATTTATAATTAGCACATGCAAATATGTATGTATAGGCAATTATAGAAATCAGCAGTTCGAGGTGTTTAAGTGATATGAAAATTAAAAGAAATAGGTATTAGATTTTAATATTAAGGGATATACTTTATTCCTAATAGTGAATATAATGGACATGTAGGGAAAGAGTGAGCTCTATCTTCAATGTTGTTCTTGGCATGCAACTGACAAATGCGTTTTCTCCTATGTAGCGTCCAGGTTCAATATATAGATCATGTGAACTGCATCGATATCCTGCTGAGAAAACCTGGAGTTTCTGAACATTTAAGATACGATAAATACCGTTCTGGATATGATTGTTTTCACTATCTTGTAATACATACATTTGTTTCACTTAATGTACTGACTGAGGCCAGTTTTGTTTATATCCATATTTAACTGTGAGTGTCAGTGATCAAATGAAATAAGAATGACAATGTACATTTCTTTCCACAGTGGTGGAGGGGATTGCTGAATGTGTTATTTTATAGATACAGACAACATGTTATGATATGTTGTTACTTTTTAATAAAAATAGAGAAGGATATTTATACGGCTATAAAACACCTGCTATATTTCGTAGTCTATTACATTGATGTATTGACCATAACACCAAGAAATGTCTTGCTATACATGTACCTCTTCTCGTCAACGGCTTATGGAATCCCCAGTCTGTGCTGAATGTACCAGCATCAGACTCATCATTTCAGATCCAATATCTTGAAGAACGAGTTGTAAGTAATATTGCATCGGTTATAGTGTTTCCCCTTTAGAGCAGGTTTCCCAAGATTTTTCATCTTTGTTTACGTTAATCTATATTCCTCACTGTTCTCATTCATTGAGACCATAGTAGACCAATTTAACCTTGTACGAAGGTTTGTAGTAAAAAACATGTATAATAACTGATTGTATTCGGTCAATCCAGCTTGTTCTTTACTTATATTGTGCACGGTATTAGCCGAGAACACCAGCCTCTTGCTACTGATAGGATCTGAATCTCTAACTAACACGCTCAGTAATCATATACAATGTGTTATCATTTATATCCCCGTGTTTAAGGATTGGGACGATACTACCATAGAGGAATATCCTTAAA
This sequence comes from Haliotis rubra, assembly GCF_003918875.1. Classification (NCBI taxonomy): domain Eukaryota; kingdom Metazoa; phylum Mollusca; class Gastropoda; order Lepetellida; family Haliotidae; genus Haliotis; species Haliotis rubra. The sequence goes on along the minus strand of NW_025765349.1, from coordinate 153,931 downwards.
ATCCCCAACTTCAAACTTAAGGAATGTGCGTTCTCGAAGAGAATAATGATGGCGATGAAGGATCGGGGCAAGAGCGTGGTATTTCTTGTTCAGTAGGCATTTCCTCCGAAGAGAAACTTTGGCATAGACGAAAGAATAAACTCGTTGAGTTCCAAAGCTTCTTACTTCAGGCCCAAAGCGCACAACATGTTTCGGTATATTGTATCACCCCCACCAAAGAAGGCAGATACTATCCTATCAGATGGAACTTTGGCCTCCATGGTTCTTAGATGTATAGGGCGTGGTCAAGTAGGAGGAAGATGATTCAACAGACTAGACAATAAACGGATCATACCATGCTGCAGTTTGAGGCAAATACCGGATAAAATGCAGCACGTGGGAATCTGAGGAAAAGTGTGCTCTTCCACCAGCACATTGCGCAAGCACACAAATCAGTCACTGCCGTGGCTACAATCAATGATTGTGGCTTTGAACCCTTTTATCACCCATCTTAACCTTCTCGTGATCTAGATCAGTCAAATTTCCACCTGTTCCCAAACATGATGAAAAATCTAGTTTCTCGGCCCCGCCCCTCCATGATTCGTTCAACCGGGAATGTGTTAATTCGAACGATTATTCTTTGAAAAGTTTTGTTCATAATAAGGGAGTTTCACTATATTCATTCGTGGACAGGAAGACATCCCCACCCCCATCCCCCACATATTCTGTTTTGCACTATTAGGGACAGAGATTAAGGTTACTATAACAGCTGACTAGCCTATAGCAAGATCAGCAAAGGAAACAATTAAGCTCTTCTGTGTATATCTAATTATATTTACATACTATTTTTGCTCGAGATTATAACTTTCCGTGGCACCACAAGAACATCGAGGTAAAGAAAACTGCGAAAATAGCACCTTGAAGAAGGCAATTGTTTACTCAAAATGCCATGACAATTGATCTTCGCGGATTTCCAAGTGTTGTGTCGATGGCAGATTCTCAGATCCCTCCACTACTGATCTCACAGACATATAAGTGTTATGTCGTTGACTGCTTACACATCGCAGCATCAGATTCTATTAATTAAATATCAGCGAATTATTGTGATTGATCTGAGTTTGAGCTCGTATCATTTATCTTAAACAATGGTCACTATGACAACTGCGAGAGTTGCTCCAGAAAATGTGCAGTATCAACACGGTAGAGAAGTAGACAAACAATCATCGGATATGTTGCTGTATGTTAGGTATATTCCAGATAACATCATCAACAGGTTCTTACATAACTGAATATTCAAATATACTAGTCCCCGAACCTGTCTTACTTTCTCTGCTGTAACCAAATATTGCACGACCATGTACGATGATGTAACATTATACTAAGATTTAACATAATAATTATTGTTGATTGTACTTAAATAACGGATTATTTGTAGAAATGAAAACCAGATGGGTTTCAAACTTGGATATACAAGATATAGGTATCTTTGAATAGAACATATTTTATTCTTCGAAACAAAGAATATTTTTTAAAATCAAAGGAAATCATCAACATTCGAAAAAAAAATGAAACGGTTGAATTTTGGGATGCCAGTATACGAGAAGTTTATTGCACGAGAGTTTGTCACAATTTAGTCCTCATATATATATTAACTTACTTCGTGCAGAAGGAACCTGATATCCTGGTATCCTTTTGTAAGAAGTGGGTCTTGACAGTTAACCTCAACAAAACTGAAAACCATATACATTTGTATTAGGAAATGGTCGTAAACTGGGAATGCTGAAAAGTGGAAGTATAATGCTCATTAATTCTCAAATAAAAGCAAATCATTTTCTGTTGCTCGGATATTTGGGGTTAGCACAAGAGGGATGCAATAGAGAATTTTCACACAATTTTTGTAAATTTCTATTGGGAGTTTGAAAGTCATCGACAAACGCAGCTGTTTCGGGTGTTCTTGGACTCTTCTTAATAGTTATTCTGTAATTTCTAAAAATGTGTTAAATTTTGGTTACTTTTTTATATATGCCCGATGATTGGTACTATAAAAGAATGTTAACAGTAAGCATTAAGAGATAGTAAGTCCTATACATTGAGCACAAATATAAGTCCTAAAAAGAGAGCCTTGTTAGTACTCCTGAGTTTAAACAGAGCACTAAGGTTATAGTAAGTCCTATACTTTAACACAGAGCACTAAGGTGATAGTAAGTCCTATACTTTAACACAGAGCACTAAGGTGATAGTAAGTCCTATACTATAACACAGAGCACTAAGGTGAAAGTAGGTCCTATACTTTAACACAGATCACTGAAGTGATCGTAAGTCCTATACTATAACACAGAGCACTAAGGTGATAGTAAGTCCTATACTTTAACACAGAGCACTAAGATGATAGTAAGTCCTATACTATAACACAGAGCACTAAGGTGATAGTAAGTCCTATACTTTAACACAGAGCACTAAGGTGATAGTAAGTCCTATACTTTAACACAGAGCACTAAGGTGATAGTAAGTCCTATACTATAACACAGAGCACTAAGGTGAAAGTAGGTCCTATACTTTAACACAGATCACTGAAGTGATCGTAAGTCCTATACTATAACACAGAGCACTAAGGTGATAGTAAGTCCTATACTATAACACAGAGCACTAAGGTGATAGTAAGTCCTATACTATAACACAGAGCACTAAGATGATAGTAAGTCCTATACTTTTACATAGATCACTGAAGTGATCGTAAGTCCTATACTTTAACATAGAGCACTAAGATGATAGTAAGTCTTATACCATAAAACAGAGCACTAAGGTGATAGTAAGTCCTATACTTTAACATAGAGCACTAAGGTGATAGTAAGTCCTATACTTTAACACAGAGCACTAAGGTGATAGTAAGTCCTATACTTTAACATAGATCACTGAAGTGATCGTAAGTCCTATACTTTAACATAGATTACTAAGGTGATAGTAAGTCCTATACTTTAACATAGAGCACTAAGGTGATAGTAAGCCCTATACTATAACACAGAGCACTAAGGTGATAGTAAGTCCTATACTATAACACAGAGCACTAAGGTGATAGTAAGTCCTATACTATAACACAGAGCACTAAGGTGATAGTAAGTCCTATACTTTAACACAGAGCACTAAGATGATAGTAAGTCCTATACTATAACACAGAGCACTAAGGTGATAGTAAGTCCTATACTATAACACAGAGCACTAAGGTGATAGTAAGTCCTATACTATAACATAGAGCACTAAGGTGATAGTAAGCCCTATACTTTAACATAGAGCACTAAGGTGATAGTAAGTCCTATACTTTAACATAGAGCACTAAGGTGATAGTAAGTCCTATACTTTAACATAGAGCAGTAAGGTGATTGTAAGTCCCCTTCTTCATCTCTGCGCCATAAGGCAATTGTAAGTCCTTTATTTCACAAAGACCACCAAAGCGATCGAAACTCTTCTATACGGAGAGCTAAGACGATCTTAACTGATTAGTTTTGATACAGAGCTCTAAGGTCACTTTGTGAAAGTGTTCCATGGTACGGCGGTACTAGCCTAAAGGTAGTATCGCGCACGCCAGTGTGATCCCTTGCTGCACCTTGGGCTATATTGCAAACGGGGCCTTTATTCTTCCTTTATTCCCTATGGTGGCTTGGACTATACCCTCTATCATAACAGAAATGAGTAGTTCACATACCTGAAAACAACGTCGTTAACTGAACAAAGGTATAGATCATCGCTCACAAGACGTCATCGGCTAATTGCGGAACGACATATGTTGGGCGATCCCTTTATGTGGATGGTTTGTAATACCTTGGTGAAATCGCGCAAATACTGTGAGACCTATAGTGTAGTCAATAGTGGATACCTGTTATGTAGTTGGTTGCGTCTTTCAACTTTTTCAATTAGTTCAGCAAGCCTATTGTTTATCAAAGTGCAAATTGGCCCCAGTCCCCTAGTCGCTAATGTTCTATCTCACGATGCCGGCACTGGTGTGAGACAGGGCGCCATCACACAAGCTCACCTGTATAATGATATCATGGTTAAATCTCATTGTCTTAAAGTAGTTTATAATATCGAACGCCTATAGCGGTATTGACATAATGTCCTGCAACCCGAGATTGTCTAATTCCCGCGCGTTATTGCCCTTGTCACATAATATCGTGTTTAATTATGTGGGAAATACCGCTGGCTGTCACAACACAGTCTGAGACTTCAGCATGTGGGAACTGGAGATCGATAATGAGCGAGGACCATGCAGGATAGACGGCTTCATAGTACACTAGTGCTGAAGCACATACACTGAGACACCGAAAACGTCTATTAGTACATGTATATCATATGATATACCAGATGCACAGACACTGGCTAAACTTGTAACTTTGATATACTAGCTGAACCAGTCCTTATGATAGATGTACAAGTACGACTCTATGTACATGCCTGTGCTTAAGATACACTGGATGTACCTCCACTTACGATACACCAGCTGTACTGTATTTATTACATACGAGCTGTATCTGTATTTATTACAAACTAGCTGGGCCTGTATTTATGACACACTAGCTGGGCCTGTATTTATTACACACTAGCTGGAACTGTATTTATAACACACTAGCTGTAACTGTATTTATTACACACTAGCTGGGCCTGTATTTATTAAACAGTAGCTGTAACTGTATTTATTACACACTAGCTGGGCCTTTATTTATGACACACTAGCTGGGCCTGTATTTATGAAACACTAGCTGTAACTGTATTTATTACACACTAGCTGGGCCTGTATTTATTACACACTGGTTGGGCCTGTATTTATTACACACTAGCTGGGCCTGTATTTTTTACACTCTAGCTGGGCCAGTATTTATGACACACTAGCTGGGCCTGTATTTATTACACACTAGCTGGGCCTGTATTTATTACGCTCTAGCTGGGACTGTATTTATTACACACTAGCTGGGTCTGTATTTACGAAACACTAGCTGGGCCTGTATTTATTACTCTCTAGCTGGGCCTGTATCTATTACACACTAGCTGGGCCTGTATCTATTACACACTAGCTGGGCCCGTATTTATTACACACTAGCTGGGCCTGTATTTATTACACACTAGCTAGGCCTGTATTTATTACACACTAGCTGTAACTGTATTTATTACACACTAGCTGGGTCTGTATCTATTACACACTAGCTGGATCTGTATCTATTACACACTAGCTGGGCCTGTATTTATTACTCACTAGCTGGGCCTGTATCTATTACACACTAGCTGGGCCTGTATTTATTACGCACTAGCTGGGTCTGTATCTATTAGACACTAGCTGGGACTGTATCTATTACACACTAGCTGGGTCTGTATCTATTACACACTAGCTGGGCCTGTATTTATTACACACTAGCTGGGCCTGTATTTATTACACACTGGTTGGGCCTGTATTTATTACACACTAGCTGGGCCTGTATTTTTTACACTCTAGCTGGGCCAGTATTTATGACACACTAGCTGGGCCTGTATTTATTACACACTAGCTGGGCCTGTATTTATTACGCTCTAGCTGGGACTGTATTTATTACACACTAGCTGGGTCTGTATTTACAAAACACTAGCTGGGCCTGTATTTATTACTCTCTAGCTGGGCCTGTATCTATTACACACTAGCTGGGCCTGTATCTATTACACACTAGCTGGGCCCGTATTTATTACACACTAGCTGGGCCTGTATTTATTACACACTAGCTAGGCCTGTATTTATTACGCACTAGCTGGGTCTGTATCTATTACACACTAGCTGGATCTGTATCTATTACACACTAGCTGGGCCTGTATTTATTACTCACTAGCTGGGCCTGTATCTATTACACACTAGCTGGGCCTGTATTTATTACGCACTAGCTGGGTCTGTATCTATTAGACACTAGCTGGGACTGTATCTATTACACACTAGCTGGGTCTGTATCTATTACACACTAGCTGGGCCTGTATTTATTACACACTAGCTGGGCCTGTATTTATTACACACTAGCTGGACCTGTATTTATGACACACTAGCTGTAACTGTATTTATTACACACTAGCTGGGCCTGTATCTATTACACTCTAGCTGGGTCTGTATCTATTACACACTAGCTGGGCCTGAATTTATTACACACTAGCTGTAATTGTATTTATTACACACTAGCTGGGTCTGTATTTATTACACACTAGCTCGGCCTGTATTTATTACATTCTAGCTGGGCCAGTATTTATTACACACTAGCTGGGCCTGTATTTATTACACACTAGCTGGGCCTGTATCTATTACACTCTAGCTGGGTCTGTATTTATTACTCACTAGCTGGGTCTGTATTTATTACACACTAGCTGGACCTGTATTTATGACACACTAGCTGTAACTGTATTTATTACACACTAGCTGGGCCTGTATCTATTACACTCTAGCTGGGTCTGTATCTATTACACACTAGCTGGGCCTGTATTTATTACATTCTAGCTGTAACTGTATTTATTACACACTAGCTGGGTCTGTATTTATTACACACTAGCTGGGCCTGCATTTTTTACATTCTAGCTGGGCCAGTATTTATTACACACTAGCTGGGCCTGTATGTATTACCCACTAGCTGGGCCTGTATCTATTACACTCTAGCTGGGCCTGTATCTATTACACACTAGCTGGGTCTGTATCTATTACACACTAGCTGGGTCTGTATTTATTACACACTAGCTGGGCCTGTATCTATTACACACTAGCTGGGCCTGTATTTATGGCACACTAGCTGTAACTGTATTTATTATACACTAGCTGGGTCTGTATCTATTACACACTAGCTGGGTCTGTATCTATTACACACTAGCTGGGACTGTATCTATTACACACTAGCTGGGTCTGTATCTATTACACACTAGCTGGGCCTGTATTTATTACACACTAGCTGTAACTGTATTTATTACACACTAGCTGGGCCTGTATTTATTACACGCTAGCTGGGCCTGTACTTATTACACACTAGCTGGGCCTGTATTTATTACACACTAGCTGGGTCTGTACTTATTACACACTAGCTGGGTCTGTATTTATTACACACTAGTTGGGCCTGTATTTATGAAACACTAGCTGGGTCTGTATTTATCACACACTAGCTGGGCTTGTATTTATGAAACACTAGCTGGGTCTTTATTTATGAAACACTAGCTGTAACTGTATTTATTACACACTAGCTCTAACTGTCTTTATGGAACACTAGCTGGGACTGTATTTATGAAACACTAGCTGGGTCTGTATCTATTACACACTAGCTGGGCCTGTATTTATTACACATTAGCTGGGCCTGTATTTATGAAACACTAGCTGGGCCTGTATTTATGAAACACTAGCTGTAACTGTATTGATCATACACTAGCTATACTTGTATTTATGATACGCTAACTGGGCCTGTATTTTTGATACACTAGCCCCAACTGCACTTCATGATGCACTAACTTTTTTTCAGTCAGCAAATGAACAAACTGCTACGCATGACACTGGTCACATTGCTTAAAATGTGTTTAAAGTTAAATAAACCTCCACACTCACAGAAGCAATATTCTGCTTCCCAACTGTAATCTTTGACTGCACGATTCAATAAAGTAATCAAATAGACAAATGTTGCCTAAGACGCGAGTCTTCCCTCCTGGGTCGACTAGAAGACAATCCAGGCATTGTGCCCCGCTGCTTCATGGTGGATGGTTCTGGTTTGTAGGCAGGCTGTTATTTCCCTCGTGTACATAACCACTGAACCACCTACGCTTACAGAATTGAATTAAACATTTCACGAATTCAAGTCACAGGGTTATTACTAGATTATCCATCCTTAGTTATGATTAAGAAGATATTGATTAGTAGTTTTCAAGGTATTGGTTTGAAATTGTAAAGACTTTGCATCCCCTAGAAACAGGAACTTCACCCAGCGTAGTCTGACTACATTCTATCATGTGTGTAATATTCCCCTTCATTCATCTTCATTCCACTACTGTTCGGATACTATGTAATCATGTGGCAATTTAATCTTCCAACTAAGACGCCTCCCCCGATGTGTTTACCTGGCTGTACACGTGAGTGCATGTGTCGCCCAGGACATACCATTTTGGAGACGTGAAGTAATGAGCTCGTTACGTGAGGGCTGACTATCGAGCTACCTTGCACTAGCCACTCGAGGGCTGGTCAGTAATTATAGAGACAGCGCTGTCTTGATAGTGGCTAATCAGAATGACGGTGGACATGATGAAACTAATTCCTCGCCAAGATAGTACCGGAACACACTCATGTCGGACGTCCACATGGAACTGCGGCTCGGACCCCAGTACATGGCACAGTTGTTTACCTGATCAAAGGACAGTGGATGCAGTTATGCCGCTAATATTATAGGTCTCATTATTTTCAGAAAGATACCACAGAAAGGAGAAATGATATTGTTCGTGTTTATATCTATTTTCTGCCATCCTTTTATGCTTCCAAAGAACAAGATACACGGACACTTAAATCTTTATTTAGTTTTTCTTATATTGTTCTCTATTTGATAGATATACAATACACTGACATATGACACACACACTTAGACCTTCAACAGCTTGCTGCTTCGGTTAAGAAGTCACCCTAACCTTCTGCTTCCTACATCAACTGACAACCATATAATGATTGTATCCACAGGTAACCAATACATACGCTATGACGAGGCCTCACTTGTTTCCATCCTTCATCAACAAATAACCAATATATACACTGTGATGGAGTCTCACTTGTTTCCATCCTTCATCAACAAATAACCAATATATACACTGTGATGGAGTCTCACTTGTTTCCATCCTTCATCAACAAATAACCAATATATACACTGTGATGGAGTCTCACTTGTTTCCATCCTTCATCAACAAATTACCAATATATACACTGTGATGGAGTTCACTTGTTTCCATCCTTCATCAACAAATTACTAATATATACGCTGTGATGGAGCCTCCAAAGACAGATAGATAGATATTCTTTATTGCCTCCATAGAATGAAGATTACATTGTGTGATAAACAACAGTACAGAAAAGGTTCTAACTATTAGTACTTAAATTATACAGTAATATCCAATTGTGAAAGAACTGAAGGTATGTATGAACATTGTCGGAGTATTCTCTCCCAACTGCGAACTGAGAAACTGATGATTACCATCAGATCTGACCAAACATTATAATCCAATACATCTTTACAGTGGTCAGGTATACCTCCGGGGAGGAATGACAGGAATACATCATCGTCTTCCATCCACATTTTAACAAAAATGTCTGTCAAGAATATCACAGATTGTTTCAAATAAAGAATTCCTTTCTACTGGCTTATAGTGGCATGGCATAAAAACATGTTTCATAATGTCTCGAGCAACTGTTCCGCATAGACATTCCTTTGATTCTATTGGGGTTGCATCAAGCCTTATAATTCTCGCAATGTCATTGAATGTCTGAGGTCGTTCTAAAGCGAGTATCCATAGTCTATGTTCTCGTCCTGATCTTATTGTTAGATATCTGGAGAGAGACTACCTTGTCTGCAGTACATTTACCAACAGCATATGTAGTTACCTTATCTTTGACTAGTTGCGACCAAGCATTTTTCTTCATAAACTTAGAATCACAAATGTAGTTACGGATTTCACTAAGCAGACTGTATTTGGAAAAAAGCCGCAACATGTTAAAAACAGGTGATTTCATAAGTTTCAAACTTATTCTTGTATATCAGTGATTCTTTACAGTGGTATTGGCTAAGGCGGGCTAAAACATTTGCTTAAAGCTGTATCTTGTGTTGGCATTACAGAGTTACCAAGGAGTAAGAGGCTTTGTTGATCTATATATCCTTGTAGGGATGTTATCCCGACTGTATCTCTTACAATATCATTTGACATGTACTTATTAAAGCCTTGGACTGTCTTACAGAAGTAGTACTGGATGATTTCAAGCATTTCATATTCTTTGATGGACAATTTGCCCCTAACTGTACATCCATACAAACCACAAGGTAGAATGTGATGAAGTCTCCAACATTCTCCAACTCTATATCAACATGTAAACAATACATACACTGTGATCGCGCCTTAGCAAATCTGGGTATTAAATTGTTTTAATTCCCCCCAAAATAATCATTTAATATAGAAGTCATAAAACGTTTGCTTTTGATGATGTTGAAATGAGATTCAATTACTTTCAGTGCCAGTGGTTTTATCACATTATGTCATCTATCCCAACTGACAGCTAGAACGAGAATGAATATGATTTGATCAGTTTCTAGTTCCGTTTTTAACGCAACGACACCATACCATATTAGATATGGATATTGAAACGTAACTTTAGTATCTAAATCAAAATCTTCTTCATTTACTTTTCTAAAAAGCTCAGCATTCATGTCATAAACTACATGGACAGAGAAAGAACCTTCCAGTGATATTATAAAGGGTCCTTGATATGTTCCCTGTGGGAGCTCTTAAACGTGTGGTTGTCCCCTTGGGATATTTTAGTGTAGGGAATCAATACAGTATTGTCTTATTCATGCAACTTGTGACAATACGGGATGAAATATGTTATTGAAGATGTTATGAAACCTGTAATGCATCTAGTGCCATTAATATTGTGCCTTTACTCCTTGGAGAGAAATCGTCTTGTCGCGATTATTCATGTTTCGCGTCGCGGAACTCCTATGATTCCATCCAATTATTGGCTTAAATACGCCTTACCTGAAGAAGTACCTGACGCTAGATCAGTGGGTGGGACCAGCTTCCATCCAATCATTCGGCATGGTAAGAGTGATCCCCAACTCGTGCAAAGTCATATCAGAGATTACAGAACAATGGCTCCCAGGTCATGAGACATTCACTATATTTCAATTGCACAGTAAATGAACAGTATACCTTGTCAACTACAAGATCTCCAAGATCATTTGATAATTGGCAAGACATTTTGTGTACTTCAAGTTTCTCATCAGAACTGTGTGAAAATAAATAACTTAAGGTTTGAAGCAACAAGTGACACTAACCCGTAATAGATTTCTGATTGTTCTGGTTTGAGTAAGAATGTATTGATGATGTTATGCTGCGTCAATCTATATCGTTATGAAACTGATTCATTAAACAAACAAAACACGTCACAAAATCTACATACATTGCAGAGATGAAATAAGATGAATAAGGAAATACCAAAAATATCGTAATGATGTTTATGTATACTTAACAAATTAATATGTCCGCACTGTTCAAAGCTACTGAATGATAACAATGATTTTTTAAAGAAGAAGATGAAACATGTAGTAATAGTAAAACATACGTGTCACGATCATGTTCAAGCTAAACAGGGTAAACAATGTTTTCAGTGAAAATTGCTGAGTTTGAATTAACCAGCTTTTAGTGGGAAAATGACAAACATATTTGCACCGGGGTTGTGGGATGGAGAGCGGGGTTGTGGGATGGAGAGCGGGATTGTGGGATGGAGAGCGGGGTTGTGGGATGGAGAGCGGGGTTGTGGGATGGAGAGCGGGGTTGTGGGATGGAGAGCAGGGTTGTGGGATGGAGGGGATGGATGGAGAGCAGGGTTGTGGGATGGAGAGCGGAGTTGTGGGATGGAGAGCGGGGTTGTGGGATGGAGAGCGGGGTCGTTGTGGGATGGAGAGCAGGGTTGTGGGATGGAGAGCGGGGTTGTGGGATGGAGAGCAGGGTGGAAGCAGGATGTGGGATGGAGAGCGGGGTTGTGGGATGGAGAGCGGGGTCGTGGGATGGAGAGCGGGGTCGTGGGATGGAGAGCAGGGTCGTGGGATGGAGAGCGGGGTCGTGGGATGGAGAGCGGGGAGAGCAGGGTGTGGGATGGAGAGCAGGGTTGTGGGAGAGCAGGGTCAGGGGATGGAGAGCAGGGATTGTGGGATGGAGAGCAGGGTTGTGGGATGGAGAGCAGGGGTTGTGGGATGGAGAGCGGGGTTGTGGGATGGAGAGCGGGGTTGTGGGATGGAGAGCGGGGGGTGGGATGGAGAGAGGGGTTGTGGGATGGAGAGAGCGGGGGATGTGGGATGGAGAGCGGGTTGTGGGATGGAGAGCAGGGTCGTGGAGAGCGGGAGTGGGATGGAGAGCAGGATCGTGGGATGGAGAGCGGGGTTGTGGGGTGGAGAGCGTGGGATGGAGAGCGGGGTTGTGGGGTGGAGAGCTGGGTTGTAGGATGCAAGTGGGATTCTGGGTATACGGTAGAAGTTCATTCATTTCTTCAGTTGGAATGGATACCTATTTCGATATTTTATACACATGTTATTGGTTTCAGACACAAATCGAGTGTGGTAGGCCCCTACCCTTAGCCTCTCCGTGTTCAGTAGTCGAATTAAATCGCAGTGGATAAGGTGAAGGTGATCGAATATACCTTTACATGTTCTATGACAGCTCAAGTTATAAGGGCTGAATATATTCTCTCTCGGGTGCAGCAGTTTAAACTATTAACAAATTGTATCTTACATTTTCTGTTTTTCTGTTTAAATATTTCTTTGTATTTGATCGATCCTAATTACACACGGTATACTTCAGCAACTGTTTCTGCGGGAAACTCCTTGATACACACCATGTTATATGCAATTGATCTGGCCCCACCCTGCCTGCCAGCACCCAGTGAGGGTAAGTGACACGTGTGAGTTCACCCTGAGGCCAATGTACCACGCAATAGACTGAGTAACAAATCGGTCAGGAGTTTCAATTTAGTTTCAAATATTGCCTCACGACCTTGTCTATACACATGTCTAGACCTATCCACAGAACCAGGGAGTTGGAGTGACTAGACACACATCCAGTTGATCGCATGATTCATGGCCACCATAATAACAGCATTGATTTATGAACCTAATCGCCCGCGTCTATGATGAATGGCCTGGTACTATGACACCATATGTACTATTTGATTGTGGACATTCGATTTAAGGGCACATTTCCAAATATACTGGAACCTTTTGGCATGCACCCTTTACAATGTGCAATATGAGTCTTGATGCATTACCAGCACAAGATCTGATGTCATATAATGTCAGATGTTCATGTGGCCCCGGTCTCTTGCATTAGACATGTGAACAAGATCACATGAGCTATTAGTCTTTTTCACTGGTTTCAAATGCTAAAATACACAACTTCAAGTCTTCTTTTCAATGTATTTAGTCAATCAAGGTGTTGGAAAAGGGAGGGTTATATCCTCTTGTTTTTTCTCAGTTTTAATTACCTAATTAAATCTTTAAGAGACGTTAACTGTAGTATCCGTGTCTTTGGTACGTTCCACCTGTCTTGCTTGCTGACGATACAACACTGGTAAGCGCATCCCCTAATGGCCAACAGGTATCACTTGATGTAGTGTCTTCATGCGCCTCTAAATGACGTTTAACATATAACCCATCAACGAGTACCATCTTCGTTTTTTAGCAAAAGAAAAGGCTATGATAGCTTCCACTGTAGCCTTGGTAACACCCCAATCCCCTTATCAGAATCTACCGTATACGGAGGTGTACGCTTTACCAGTAGCCTCTCAACAAAAACTAGAAGTGAAAAGTATTGTCAGAAAGTAAAGTCACTCAGAACTGTTGAATTGAATTATTCTGGCCTACATCCAATCATTTGTGTTAAAATATGGCTCAGAATGATTCCTAAAACTGGTCTCCATGGCTGTGAAGTATTAGCAAACATCAAAGGCCAGCAGGCTGACACCTTTGGAAAAACACAAAGGTACTTTGCTCGTCTTGTGCAAGGTCTTGATAAGGGATCATCATCAATATCTACCATTGCAAATTTGGGATTATGGTCACTAACTGGGTATATCGACAAGTGTAAATTCTATTTCTTGGGCGACTATGTCACACTGTGTGTAACAACTTGGCAAAACATATCTTATGTGCTGCTATTATAAAACTTTAGTAAAATCTAACAACATCTGTGATGATGTGTTGTCAGTATCTGAAAAGTATGATCTAAATACATACGTTGACAAATATATTGCTCAAGGCATATTTCCTTCAAAACGGGTATGGAGAAGAATTGTAAATACTACTGTATATAGTTATGAAGAACAATTATGGCGATCATAAACTTTCTATCGTTCAAACACGTCATTTTACTCAACAATTCATACTACACTCTCTTATCATACTCTCTGGCAACTGGCATATAAACACCCTAATTATAAATCTTTCTTGCAATTTTGTGTCAAAATATAACCAAGAGGAATAATATCAAGAGACTCTTTGTAATAAACACACATTTGATTATGATTTCCGTACGCTTCTCCACTGTGAAAACTTAATACAACAACGAAATGGTTTCTTTGCATACTTAATTAATAAACTTGATGTTCAAACTTAGGTAGTATTTGAAATGCAAGATGGACAAGAATCAATAGTTTCAATACTATGAGGAAATATTCTGTTACGCCTTCCTTTATATGAGCTGAAACCTCACCTTGTGAACTGTTATAGTAACTGATTCTCTTCATGTTATATATTTCTGTATATATGCCTGTCAATATCCAACTGTTAATATCCACCCACAACTTGCAACATGTTGTTTTGTTTGTAATCTTATACACACGCCTCCATAGTGACAGCGGGACAAATGTGAATTTGGGTGACTGTTTGGTTTAAGTGACACCTCGTTTTTTTGTGGCAGAGAAACAAATGTGTATTGGGTGACTGTTTGGTTTTAGTGACGCCTCCATAGTGACAGAAGAGTAAGTGTGTATTGGGTGACTGTTTGGCTTTAGTGGAACGTCCATAGTGACAGAAGGACACGTGTGTATTGGGTGACTGTTTGGTTTCAGTGGCACGTCCATAGTGACAGAGGGACAAGTGTGTATTGGGTGACTGTTTGGTTTTAGTGGCACGTCCATAGTGACAGAGGGATAAGTGTGTATTGGGTGACTGTTTGTTTTCAGTGGCACGTCCATAGCGACAGAGGGATAAGTGTGTATTGGGTGATTGTGTGGTTTAAGTGACGCCTCCATAGTGACAGAGGGATTGAGGGAGTGTGTATTGAAACTGTTAAATTCACTTCAACGGAAAATCAGGGTTCATCTGAGGTTGTGAAATAAGTGTATGGCACTGCGTCTATGTGCTACTCCTTGAGTGACCTGCCAGTGCCCACATCACACTCACATCCGACATACTCCGAGGGTGTTGCCTGAGCAGCCCCCACACCCATCAATAGCAAGCGTCTACAGATGTCGTTATCGCAGCACAAGTAATGAATATATATGGTTATTATTCGTCTCTATCTATTCACAAGAGATCTGTAGCAGCGATGTCTAATTAATGATGACAAGGATGTAATTCTTTTGATCGATCACATGGCAGTGTTACATGAAACTCTGTGGGCTTGAACTATGTATATTTCACCACTGGGTTGTCGATATCAGTTTCCACTGGGCGAGGTCCGCGGCAGTGGTGACGTGTATTTCTCCATTCCCTAGCTGGACATATAGATGGAAATCTTAAGTGCTTCGCTCAGTAACGGCGTTTTGACAGCCGATGTGGGGCATTAAGTCAATTACGATATTTTAACAGGGGAGTCTGAACTTGGATGAAGTCTTTTGGCTTCAGAAGGAAAATCTGTGTCTTGGCATCCAGTCCGTCACAGAATTCATGGCTCAAGTCCCAGATCGTTAAGAGCGACAATCTTAACAAAACGGCTAAAAGGATTGCAGCAAGGTCGATAGTGGTCACAGAATTCACGCTTACTGCGTTGAACGTTACTATGACAGACCGTTAAGCTCAATAATAACAACATTGTTTTGCTTATTATATGTCTTCCATGGATGTGCTTGATACCTTAAGTCCATATAATGGCAACAATGATAATAATTATTGCACATCAGCACTTGCGTTGAACTCTTGTCCTTTATTAAAATAACTGTTTCCCCATAGAGGGATCTGAAAAAAGCCTCGTAGAATAAAAATAATTCATTAGATGTATATACTCTTTACTTTTGTACGCCTTGAAAGATAATGTATTAACGGCAGCTGCAGCCAAGCGCACACGGCCTTTGTGGTTGCTGTATTTCAATACTAATTGTGTATAGAGTCATCGGTGTTAATCACATTGGGGAAGTATTACCGAAAAAT
The DNA here is from genome assembly GCF_003918875.1 of Haliotis rubra. Classification (NCBI taxonomy): domain Eukaryota; kingdom Metazoa; phylum Mollusca; class Gastropoda; order Lepetellida; family Haliotidae; genus Haliotis; species Haliotis rubra. The sequence goes on along the minus strand of NW_025765349.1, from coordinate 137,819 downwards.
CTAATTTCAGACTTATCCTGGAGTCATATATTAATAAGGACTAGACCATGGAAGCGTTACCGCTGAGCCCGCTATGACCGTCAACGCGTCACCAGAGGTTACTCTTCTAATGAAGCTCCTTTCACAGCCATCCCAACAGACTTACTGATATTATTTGTGACGCCGCTTTGGGACGGACGAGGAATATCGAGAAACAAATGCAACACCTCCACATAAAGGATCGCCAAATTGATAGAAGAGAGATAGATGTGAATTTGAATTATCTTACATTTGTGGCATGGGACGAGCCGTTAGACAGGACCAAGGGTTTTTAGTGTGCAGGTGAAAACACCAAACAGTTCCGTGAGCCATAACAGTTTTGTTGAAACCCTTTTGTCAAGATAAATGAAAACTGTTTATATAGTTTATTGTATATTGGGTTATAAATAAGCAAGAGGGTCTTCATTCCTGCAGTAATTGATTTATACATCAGAATGTACACAGACATGTCTACAATCACTGAAAATGTGTGACTCTGTATTCCTGGGACACAGATTGCAATCATGTATTTTCATAACGAAGAAAAACAACCTTTCTGAAATAGCTTTATGTGTTATATATATTTCCGTTCGTCTCAGTGTTCATAATTATAGTGGTTTGATAAATAAATCGAAAATAGAACACATACCTAGTTGTTATTTAATGTTTCCATTAGGAAAGTCCCTCCCCGACAACTGTCAAACATCTCATCAAGCGTGAATACGTGAGTTTGACTTTAATATAGCATGTGCCATTGTTCCCCCTAAATAACTCAGGACAAGTTGCGCACTTACAACACACTACCATTTTATCCATAAAACATAAGTTATCTGTAAAAGCAATGTATTAAATTTGTTTTGGAATCGTAATAATCTATCTTGTAGAGACGTGCTTTCACTGGCTGTCCATATCTTCTTCTCTCAAAGAATTGTTTAGCAATTCGTTGACGGAAATCTCTTAGTTCTTCAGATACAATCGGTGAGATTGTTGGAGCCGACTAGCATGAGAACGTCCACTCAAAATATCCACAAAACTGTAAGCTATATAATCGTCTGCTATCAAAAGTAGGAATTAAAACCAGTTTCCATATTATAACACACATGAAGCAGAGCGAGATTAGTAAAGTGACACAGATTCAGTTCAGGGCGAAGGCCATTGATGTCGTTACACACCAGTGACGTCAGGTATTGTGATGTGCTGTATGTTGTTATGTAGCTGCTGCAGCCGCTGGCAGTGGAAACAGGAAACACTCGCAACAACGGTTCACTAACGTATATATGATAAGTGTCCGTATTTGTGGTCAAGAATAGCTCTAAGGAGCAGTTTTAGGAATATCTGTACAAATCTTTGCTCTTCCGGTATTTGGTGGCAATTTATTCTCAATCTCAGTCAAACATTGATTTCTTGCAAAACAAAATAAGAAAAAAAAATGAAGAAAAATGAAGATATTGTTGACGTTGTGGAAACAGAATCTCACAGCTTTATACATTTGATATCCTGTAATGCGGAATATTGCTGTAAACAACTTTAACTTCATTCGTTGGAACCCACGATCGGCAAAATAACATAACGCAGCTCACTGCAGCGTTCTTGACAGCTTGGCCACCCTCCTGTACATGTGAATTCGCTTTGACTGATAGAAGTGAACAGAAGAAGTGCGGCTATAAAGGGGGACAACTGATTTCATGTAGTGTATGTACATGTCTGCTGGGTCGACAAACAATGACTTACCGTTATGCTGCTGCAATACAGAATATTTTCATACCAGTTTAATTGCAATGATTATATTCCAAACATATGTAAGTTAACCTTCAGATGATATAACAGTAATAACACCTAACAATGCAAACTTTAATGTGTAAGATAAATATAATATAACGTAGATAAACATGTCCTAATATAGCATCCAGTTGTATAATACCATGGAGACGTTAACACTATAAGAAACCTACCAAACCGATTCCATTGTCGAAATAGCGATGAACAATAACTGAAGACACAACATGTTAAGCACGTCAAAGCTAAGCATGCACTGATTCGGACATAGAAATAGATGGTAAATTGAATAATCTGCAAGCGGCGCCACAAGAGCAGGATGGGGTATTTGAAATCATTCTTTCAACCTTTTGTGAATTGAGATCACCACAACCTCTTCGAGACTGTATCCGATCGACTCTGTTTCCAAACTATATCAAATCCAAATGTGTTTCCCACTTGAACTATAGATTTAAGATGCTACACTTATGATTACATGCAATGAATGAGGATATCTTAAGTATATGGGTTGGCATCTGAGTCAGAAACATGGTCAAACGTGTGAGAGAGTGTGACAGTTTAACTTCACACCAACAATGTCCACTTTAGTCATTTCACTTAATAGCCATTGTTCACTTATAATACATTTTTAAAATGACAAATCGACACGCGCCATCGAAAGAAATGTTAGACGTGACTAATCCGTCATCCGTTGCTATCTGGAGACCTTATCACAAACGCCATAATTAGCCGGCAACCGAGACGCCATCGCAGTGCACAGTGGGTAGAGTCGCGAGGCTACATTCAGAAGAAACTGTACACACGTCCAAATGCTGCTGAGTGACAGTTAAAGCATCATAGATGAGTGAGGTTAAGTAATCTTCTCCAGCCAACGTCAGTTACATCATGTCGTGTCAGCCGACGCTCATAGACACAGGTGGAAGGCCGAGTTTGCTGCTGTCAAGCCAAGGGTCAATATGCCGGCGAATGTATCACCTTCCATCCCAAAGTCAGAGGATGGGGAGAATGCACCATACACAACGGGGGAATATATACACCCGGAAGCCAGCTAACTAGGAAGTACTCCCCGGGGTCGTGCTATACCATATGGGGGCTTCCAACCCTCGTAATATATTCAATGCTAAAATTCTCCAATTGTATCTAAATTGTCGGTCTACATAAACTCTCTCAAGCATACATTTCCCCCAACTTTCGACACACACCAGTCATACAACATAAACCGATGTAACTATCGTTCTACCTTCAGCCGATATATTTTCGTTTATCTACACTGAATATATCACAAAACTGTGAAAACATTTATGTACAGTACAGGTCTAAACTGGTATAGGAAAAGGTCCTCTTTGTAGCAGTTTTAGTATCGTGTATTGAAGTGTTTCCTATGCAGGCAGAAGTTCTATTTACTTTACATTTTGTTTTCAACAGTCTGCAGAATAAAGTTGTTTCGGTGAAAAATTCATTTTCTGGTTGACAAAACAGAAGCCTCCCGCCCCACTCTCCAAATAGAGGTGAGGTGAAATGGGGTTTAACATCGTTCTTAAGGATATTTCGCTCATATGACGACGTGCATGCGTGTGTATGTGTGGCTGCTTGTACACGCCCAGACTTAAGCTGGTTTTATAGTGCTAGCTCACTGAGATACCATGACGCAGTTATCATGAATACCCCACTCAGACACATTATACTGACTCCGAGCCGACCAATCCTTGTGTTAGTACAGTGTTACCCATTATTTCCGAGCGCCAGGCAGGGACCAACAAGTACCATATTTTAACGTCTTTTGGTATGACGCGGTCGGGATCGAACCCGCCACCTTCCGTTCTCCGGGCGGACGCTCTAACCACTACATCACGGAGGCGGTCTCCAAATAGAAAATAAACCGAACAAATAATTGAATATTAATTAATGGTGAGTCCCTTGAGGGAAATTTTGAAATGCTGAAGGCAACTGGGATGTTACTGTCTTTCAGTTGCATGTCTGAGTGCTACACAACATTCAGTACAGTATACTAGCGCTTACCTGCCTAAAACATCTTCGTTAAGTTTAGAGTCCAAAACTAACTTACGTATGTGTAATAATTCATAAAGAAGGCGAGGAAGATGACTCAATATCAGGTCGAAGTAAGGTCTTGTTTACAAGCCTTTTCATGTTCTACTTAACATGGATGCAAGGTACATGTATAAGGAAGTCTGCGACGAGCGTTCCGTACAGGTTGGATCTAAAACTTTATACCCAGGTTGGATCTAAGACTTTATCAGCGCTTCCTATAAACTCTAACCTCTCCTACTGGGTGTTGTATTATACATATAAATGGTGAACTGTTTGATGACTACCATAACTGTTTATTTAACGTTTTGCTTGTTTGTACATACCACAACCTCAGTAAACATCATCCTGTTAGTAATGAATCTGACATGCAGCTTTATGCCACTATATCGTGGGAAGAGTACAAATAGTGGCAACAATTCCTTCGTGTGACGTTTGGCGGAGACATGGTTTCAGTAGTGTATACCTTTGTAAGGGTTGCGGAAAATATAACCAGAGCGATTTAAACTTATTTCCCCATCTGAACATTCCTGATTTCAAACAAGTGAAGGAGAAAATACTAAACCTAGGAAACTAAAGCAACATTGGGACGTATTGAAGCCGGAGTATGCACTGCAGCACACTCCCTCCCTCCCCTACTTGACTGCGGTCATACCACATCCCCGTTCCTCTCTGAAACAACCAGATGTCTGAATAGGAAAATGCATGTCCCTTAAATGTCGGGTACAGTGAACGCCACTCAAGAAAACCCTAAATGAACTGCTGCACGCGATTGATGTGAGGGTGATATCCGGGATATGTGCCTGATTCCTGATTGGGTGGGGGGCAGGTTCTCCTAAACATCAACCCTGCCTCGCCATACGGTCACATGACGTGGAGTGTTCCGTTGAGCAACTATACCTGTGATTCACACACACGATGATATACACAGCTGGGTATTGAGATAACCTTGTAGATTTCAGTTAATCAGCTCCTTCTCAAGTATGATTCTGTCCTTCGCTGATCATTATGTCGGAAACTGACACGTGGCTGTTGTCAGCTCGGGCAGCTGATCATGCTTATAACATATGTGGGCCTGTCACTCAAACGCTGCATTACAACGTCGGAAGGAACTGTCCCCGGGAATAGATGATCCCTGTCACCACGGTGTCATAGATCGCCTCCATGTACGTCGACTTGTACATTAACTTGGTGTAAGTAGATTCACTATATCTGTCCTGACAACGCGACCTACGGAACAAGGTGAAGATAACTTCCTGCCAGATTTACATGTTCGTGTATCACCGGATGTGACCACAACTTAATTCACATGGGGCTCACACCACTTTTGATCGCATCGAAAATATACCACATCTTCATATGTGTACTACGGATAACATAGGAATATTACCTGCAGCGCCAAGGATAGCAGGAAACTATTTTCAGTCGTTTTCACACAGAAATTCAATCGTTATTTGACGCTAAAGATAATTGAGCAGCGCGATCTCACGTATATCTGAAAAGGGTGCTGGACTGGCTGAACAAGAATTCCTGCATGAAATGTTTTCAGCAGTATACAATACCACTATGATTTGTGTATCATTATTTCGGAAAAAAATACGCCCACCCTTTCTGGGCGATTTGAAATAGAATCAAATGATTATTGGACAACCGTTGTCTGACAACATTCAAAGTCTCCGAAAAGCTTAATAAATATCGCGTTGTTAGACACATGGAGGACAGGGCAAGGAAAAACATAAATGAGTTCCATGCATTGTCAAGTGTTATCTGTAGTGTGATATGTTGTAGGGGCGATGTAAGTGTTATCTATAGTGTGATGTGTTGTAGGGGCGATGTAAGTGTTATCCATAGTGTGGTGTGTTGTAGGGGCGATGTAAGTGTTATCTATAGTGTGATGTGTTGAAGGGGCGATGTAAGAGTTATCTATAGTGTGATGTGTTGTAGGGGCGACATAAGTGTTATCTATAGTGTGATGTGTTGTAGGGGCGATGTAAGAGTTATCTATAGTGTGATGTGTTGTAGGGGCGATGTAAGTGTTATCTATAGTGTGATGTGTTGTAGGGGCGATGTAAGTGTTATCTATAGTGTGATGTGTTGTAGGGGCGATGTAAGTGTTATCTATAGTGTGATATGTTGTAGGGGCGATGTAAGTGTTATCTATAGTGTGATGTGTTGTAGGGGCGATGTAAGTGTTATCTTTGGTGTGATGTGTTGTAAGGGCGATGTAAGAGTTATCTATAGTGTGATATGTTGTAGGGGCGATGTAAGTGTTATCTATAGTGTGATGTGTTGTAGGGGCGATGTAAGAGTTATCTATAGTGTGTGATGTGTTGTAGGGGGATGTGATGTAAGTGTTATCTATAGTGTGATATGTTGTAGGGGCGATGTAAGTGTTATCTATAGTGTGATGTGTTGTAGGGGCGATGTAAGTGTTATCTATAGTGTGATGTGTTGTAGGGGCGATGTAAGTATTATCTATAGTGTGATATGTTGTAGGGGCGATATAAGTATTATCTATAGTGTGATGTGTTGTAGGGGCGATGTAAATGTTATCTATAGTGTGAAGTGTTGTAGGGGCGATGTAAGTGTTATCTATAGTGTGATGTGTTGTAGGGGCGATGTAAGTGTTATCAATAGTGTGAAGTGTTGTAGGGGCGATGTAAGTGTTATCTATAGTGTGAAGTGTTGTAGGGGCGATGTAAGTGTTATCTACAGTGTGATATGTTGTAGGGGCGATGAAAGTGTAAACTATAGTGTGATGTGTTGTAAGGGCGATGTAAGTGTTATCTGTAGTGTGATGTGTTGTAGGGGCGATGAAAGTGTTATCTATAGTGTGAAGTGTTGTAGGGGCGATGTAAGTGTTATCTATAGTGTTAAGTGTTGTAGGGGCGATGTAAGTGTTATCAATAGTGTGAAGTGTTGTAGGGGCGATGTAAGTGTTATCTATAGTGTGAAGTGTTGTAGGGGCGATGTAAGTGTTATCTATAGTGTGAAGTGTTGTAGGGGCGATGTAAGTGTTATCTATAGTGTGATGAGTTGAGGGGGCGATGCAAGTGTTTTCTATAGTGTGATATGTAGTAGGGGCGATGTAAGTGTTATCTATAGTGTGATGTGTTGTAGGGGCGATGTAAGTGTTATCTGTAGTGTGAAGTGTTGTAGGGGCGATGTAAGTGTTATCTATAGTGTGATGTGTTGTAGGGGCGATGTAAGTGATATCTATAGTGTGAAGTGTTGTAGGGGCGATGTAAGTGATATCTGTAGTGTGATGTGTTGTAGGGGCGATGAAAGTGTTATCTATAGTGTGAAGTGTTGTAGGGGCGATGTAAGTGTTATCTATAGTGTGAAGTGTTGTAGGGGCGATATAAGTGTTATCAATAGTGTGATGAGTTGAGGGGGCGATGCAAGTGTTTTCTATAGTGTGATATGTAGTAGGGGCGATGTAAGTGTTATCTATAGTGTGATATGTTGTAGGGGCGATGTAAGTGTTTTCTATAGTGTGAAGTGTTGTAGGGGCGATGTAAGTGTTATCTATAGTGTGATGTGTTGTAGGGGCGATGTAAGAGTTATCTATAGTGTGATGTGTTGTAGGGGCGATGTAAGTGTTATCTATAGTGTGATATGCTGTAGGGGCGATGCAAGTCTTGTCTATAGTGTGATTCTGAGGTATTACGACATATTTTGAAGAAGAAATATTTGAGAAACCCAAAGTTATTAACATGTTACGTGGCATGAAACATGGCTACTACCATCGGGGGCAATTGTATCACTGTTTTACAATTGCCCCTATGTATTTTTCCTTGATGTTACATGAAATTGTCAATCAATGATTATGAAGGTTTAATGTTTGTTTATTACAGGGTTTATCAAGTTGAAAATCTTCCTTTTGATACAGATTTATAATGTTGTTCATATAGAATTTGGGATTAGCAAAATAAGAATTTGCTGCTTATGAAATTGACAATCAAATTATGATGAATGTTTAATGTTAGTTCTTTACTAGCTTTATCAAATTTTCACCAGTTTCAATGTTACAGTTTTGCAAAAATTATCCCTCGGGTGAAAGTTTTTGGTATTTTTATTATATTTTGGGCATACCAAAACACGAATTTTATAGCAATAACATTATAAATGTCGATGATGACAACGGTTTAATGCTAATGTATTTCCATCTCAATTGATCAAGATGACATCTTTCCACATTTTATTTTGATTGTATTTGGAAAATAAACAGATTGTTACATTTGAACCTTCATTGTTACAATTGCCCCATCCACCTGCTGCCATTGCCCTGTGCTTGGGGTCAATTGTAACACTTGCAGTCATTGCATTTGACACATAAAAACTTTGTAACGACATGGTGGTGAACCTCAAATGACACTATGTTTTAAAGCCAAGATGCCAGTGTAGATTAACTTTGTGATAGGTCGACTAGTATCGAATTACAAGTTAAGTAAAAAATGTTAGGTCTCCCCTATTCCAAGTGTAAACTACAGGGTTAGGTAGAGTGCCTTAGGAGAGGTCCTCCCTTGCATATTACAAGAGTAGATTGAAACGTGAAAATTACAGAAATCTTTCCAATCGGCGGCTCTGGAGTGAAGTGACGTATTCAGAGTCAGATTATATGACTAGGTAAATCGGGGTCTTGACATGCAGTGACCACGACCAAGACATACAAAGCAAGGAATAACATAAACACATTAGTGTTTTCTGGTAAGTTTTTAACATCTGTGACAACTGACCTCACGTGCAAACAAACATTATTCGAAAGAACCTATTATTTTCTACGTTTTGACTGATAAGGTCTTCTTCATAGCTTGGATGCATGAGAAACAAGGGTGAGATTTTAAATACAATTTAGAGCTATTATGATTTCGTTTTATACATCTGATTTTCCAACACAGTATGTTTATCTCCCAAATACACAACAGATAAAAGCTCAAGGTATTCTTCGAACACAGAACTTTAATAACCTGTAACCGACGTATAAGTGGTAAATAGCTGACGTTTATAACCCTAAAACAGCATTATGAATTAATAAAAATAATCCCAAGACACGAATTTAGCTATCTCTATTAGAGAAGTCTTTACTATACTTCTCCATGACCTAAAAGGTCAAGTGAAGTGAGAAGTTCAGAGAGAAGTAAAGTAAATACTTCCTGAAAATAATAATAAAACATGTAGAAGGACAGCCCGAGTCTTGTGAATATTCTTTGTTCTTTACCTAATATGTTTTCTTTTGTGTACACATTTCAGTTAGATCGTGTTAGTTAATACAGCGTTATATATTGTGTAAGTCAATATTACAACTATATAACTGTGACTTTCTACCCATCAAGACGGACAAATCAAAGACCCACCCAGTACAGTGTCTACCGAGTCCCCGGTCGCCTTACCTGCCGCTAAATATAAAGGGTGCTGGGAGCCACTTACTGGAATACCTACAGGTAACTTCAGATTATACTTTTATATGAGGGTGGAGCATGGTAAACATATCAGGATTGACTGGAATATGTCCCTGAAAGTCTTTTAACTGCAAACTGAATACCAAAGAATTTTGAAGTGAGTAGCTCGACAACTGTTGTCAGAAATTACAGTTTATTCTCCACATGCCGGAATTACTCAATGCAGACTTTGTTATCGGACAGTCTACAGAAACACAGTTTGTCATGAAACACCACCTTCAAGCGCCATAATTGTCAGAAGTGTTGATTGCATATTTTGCTGTCATACATGCAGTGTTTGCAAGTATCGATCTGAAGTGACGACAAAATTTAACAGCCATGTATTGAAACTATAGTGGTATGTTAACAACATGTTCACGGTAATGTTTGTATCTGTTGAGGTAAAACAAATACACGAAAGGAATATTTCACGAATGCAAAGTTAATGAGTTCTTCTATTGAATATTTGTAAATTTAGATATGTAACAAAGGACACGCTGTACCATACATTTTAAAAGTCTAATTACGTCGCATTTTAAGCATGATAGCAGTTGTGTTTGTGGACGTTTTCAGTTGATTTCTTTGAGACTCGGGTATCATATGTTTAAATTATCATTTGATATTACATACAACGCGTATTTAATCTAAAATATCGTTTTGAGATTTTTGTCCTTTTCATCTAATTAATTGCTGGAGGGCGGTATGTAATCCTGTCAGGTAAGTGTGCCTGTGCGACATAACTCCTGCTACTACACGTTTAAATCGATTAAAACCTACACAAGCAATGGTGCCTGGAACACTTGACAGAAGCATTCCAACTGTACACATGTCCCTCATCACACATAGCATTGCCTTGAACACCCCGGAGCAACTCACCTTCCGGAACACCCCGGAGCAACTCACCTTCCGTAACACCCCGGAGCAACTCACCTTCCGGAACACCCCGGAGCCACTCACCTTCCAGAACACCTCTGGAGCACCACCAAACATATAAATACTTCGTGGATATATCATTTATATTTTTCAGTATCACTAGTTAGTTTCACGCCATAATGTTGAAGACTATCCCCGAGACTTGGAGTGTTTCTTCACCACGCCGGTATTGCCTATTTCATCGGACGGACGAGTATGAAGTAGTTATTGACATCTGATTGTATTTCGCTGGAACATCCCAGTCAATGCAAATCATACTGGCAGTTTTATATCTTAGCGCAAGGAACATACGCGAATAATTCATATTCCGCATAAAATGCTTAGCCAAAAACTGAGGGTATTTTTTTGCATAAGAATTATGAATCGGAAGCAACTGACGCCAATAACTGCAGCTGACAGATATATACCCACCAAGTTTGGTGACGGCTTAATAAACAGGCACCGTGTTTCAGTTCGTCGTGTCTTAGTCAACATACAGTAACTAATTAACTGTTTAAAATATTAACCTGATTTCTAACAAAATTGATGCAACCCAAAGTGACATATTTCATTTAGAAGTCAGACACATTCATGTCTCGGTGCCAGTGAGCTGTGTCATAGGCCTGTTTTAATCTGTATGGAGTGCTCCTTGGAATATCCGGTGTTTAGAGATAATCCTATACATGTATTTAATAGCGATCCAGTTATTTGAAACACAGTGGACGGGATGAGCGGGTTCCACTTTTAGGTGACTTACAACCAATTGGTAGGCCATTGCACTTTTTGTTAATTAGTGGAGACAGCACGCGGTGCTTTTTTCACGGATAGAAAAAATCCTTAACATGATTATTGATCACGAAGATATCCATAGCATAAACTCTATCAACTGATTAATTCTATAATGACATGACGAAGACACCTTATATAACGTCACCGCACGGCCTACTTTGTAGACCGCGTTAACACCACAGGAAAAGCAACAGAATAACAAAAAGCAACATTGAAATTAACAATAAAAGCACAAAAATGCACACTTCAATCTTGTATCAGGTGAACAAATTTGTTAAGCTTCAAGAAGTTTAAAATGAAGTAGATGACATTTAGAGAGTCCTCTGTAAACTCCATTGATAAACAATGAGAGAGTTCTCTGTTCTCAATAACAATGCCACTTCCCAGAAGTTTAAGATGCACCTACCTTATCCGTTATGTGTCTGCCTATAACTTTAATCACGGGATCGTACGACTTGATAAAGGACCGACGCTAGAAATTGTGATGTCTTTATAGTCAACCTCATCGGGGTCGCCTGCCTACGCCTACACAGTCGTACACTCAAATGAAACGGGGTAGGTAACGATAGCTCTGACGTCACATCACGTGACCGCGTCAGCGCGTGCAATCGATGATTATCGTCCCACGATGCTGGTCGTCAGGAACGCGGCGGTCCCTGAAAACATAACGAATTAGATGCCACTCTGACCGAGGTTGGAACTGGGCGGATGAACGTGCTCCCTGGATAAGCAAATCAGGCTGCAAAATAAATGTGTTCCACAGCATTAGGCTTCTAAATGAAGCTGGATCATAGGGGCAGGCGGGATCGGAAGGGTTTAGTAGCAGATTAGGGTGTCCAATAAGGAGCCCCATCTCCTACACGGGATAACACTATATGGACTCAATATTACCCTTGCATTTTCTTGGCACGGAAAGAGTTTAAGTTAAAAACCCGCCCAGCCTGTCAATTATCTACGGGTGAAAATGTCGAAGAAATGTTAACTGACGCACATTGATTAATGAAGGCAGCACCACATAGGATTATCTTAATAAGTGAAATAAAAGCGCTTCTATAGAGTGCAAACATACAACTTCCCCAAAAGTGAATATCTAATGTGATCATGTAAGCTATTTTAGTCCTGAAGTAACCATTATACACTGAAATAGTCTCTTTATTTAATACATACATGTACAGTTGTCCATCGCTTGTAGGTGAGTCGTTCTTCTTGCACCGTGTTTAAGTTGAGCCTGAACAGTGTTGAGTCTCCAGTCCCCTGTTATAGCAGGTAACCTGATTCTCAAACCAGACCTCTCAGATGGAAGGGTACCTGATCTGGTGGTTAAACATAAAGGATTAATAGTTGCTGTCCGGAAGCGCTGGTTTACAGGGTCGTACACAATGTCGTGAAGTAAACACTGAGTGACCTTTTCTAGTAGGAAATGGGAAAACCTGCTGCGAACAAAGCTAGAAAATTATTGGGGGAATGTCACAGGGTGGAAAGGCTATGTTGGCCATGTGAAGTGAAAAAACCCCGTTTTCTGTAGTAATTGATTTTTTTTTCAGAATTAAATATTAAGTTGACAATAATTATCCTGCGAATCCTGTGCGTGATATTGTTGGATTACTCACTGATGACATCACTGATGTACAGAGGATATATCATTTCATATTGTTTTGGGATGATAAACATATCTTGTATTATAGATATTGACCGAGCCGTGACGAGCTGAATGCATTCTGGTAATCTCAATGATAGAACTTTGTAAAACCAGTATGTCAATGCAGCATATGCAACATATCAGGCCAGTATGTTCGATAAAGTAGGGACGTTCTTTATTTTCTTTACATTTTCAAAATGTTTGACACAAGTAGAATTAATACCGTTCTCAAAAACGTGATTTGCTTGAAGTTTTGCAATCTCTAAAAAGTTTCATAATTATACAGAATTAATTACACCATCACACCAACAATAATGAATTGATCCATGGGTATTTGTCACTGCTCAAATGTTCCGGTCAATATTGTCTATATTGAAAGCAAATATCATATATGTGATTAAAAAAACACATGCATGTGCTACTGTGAGAATCATACTATTGACTCTGTTGGTAATAGGCCTGAAGACAGTATTTAGTTGGCGTTTCATCTGTATGCCATTAGAGATAAAGTTAAACACGAGAGACAAGGACCTATGAAGACTATGAAGACTGAAGTAAAACACTCATCGTGGACCAGATGAGCCCATGTGTAAGTGTTGAATATGTTCTCTCTCACCTGTAGCACCAGGCGTTTCATCTGTATGACATTAGAGATAAAGTCGAACACGAGAGACAAAGGACCTATGAAGACTATGAAGACTGAAGTAAAACACTCATCGTGGACCAGATGAGCCCATGTGTAAGTGTTGAATATGTTCTCTCTCACCTGTAGCACCAGGCGTTTCATCTGTATGACATTAGAGATAAAGGTAAACACGAGAGACAAAGGAACTATGAAGACTGAAGTAAAACACTCATCGTGGACCAGATGAGCCCATGTGTAAGTGTTGAATATGTTCTCTCTCACCTGTAGCACCAGCCCTCGCCTTTCCGCACATACATTTAATTTGTCTCATGTTTCTATACTCATCCGTCAGAACCTGACTCAAACTGACACCCTTCTACATTAGGGGAGAGGAAATACTGTTTAAAGATAAAACAAACAACAGCATGTCATGTTTCACCGCTCATCTTGACAAAGACACATACCACACGGCTATTCTCAGGATCCTGATGGACAGTTTAGAGATATCGATTGCTCTTCCCTTTTGATTACCTAAAATTACATTCATCTATATCGGTGTTCACTCCAGTTTTTGAAATAGCTTGTCAACTTCACTGCCTCACTTATGTCACGTCTCAGCAGAACATTTCTTTGACGCGTGTCAGGCGATTCATAACACCCAGCGTCGGTGTGAGGACAAGGAATTCTTCATCAATCTTGGATGACTGAATTGATATTCCTGGTATTCCTTATACGTACATGTATGGTCCACTTATATATATCAACACGCGGCAGGCCGGGATTCTTCCTATATTGTACAATGGTCCGCGTTGTCTAGTGCCTATGATAGAGGAAGAATGTTCACTGCCTGATACATGAATGCTAACTGGCATCTCACTATGTTAGCTAGCAGTCAACAGTGTAAGCTAGCTGTATGTAGTGTTACTTAGCGACCTGTAATGTTACATATCATGTTATGGTAGCTAGTAGTTCCGTATGTCAGTTAGCAGTCAGTAGTGTAAGCTAGCTGTATGTAGTGTTACTAAGCGACCTGTAATGTTACATACCATGTTATGGTAGCTAGTAGTTCCGTATGTCAGTTAGCAGTCAGTAGTGTAAGCTAGCTTTATGTAGTGTTACTTAGCGACCTGTAATATTACATACCATGTTATGGTAGCTAGTAGTTCCGTATGTCAGTTAGCAGTCAACAGTGTAAGCTAGCTGTATGTAGTGTTACTTAGCGACCTGTAATATTACATACCATGTTATGGTAGCTAGTAGTTCCGTATGTCAGTTAGCAGTCAATAGTGTAAGCTAGCTGTATGTAGTGTTACTAAGCAATCTGTAATATTACATACCATGTTATGGTAGCTAGTAGTTCCGTCTGCCAGTAAGCAGTCAGTAGTGTAAGCTAGCTGTATGTAGTGTTACTAAGCAATCTGTAATATTACATACCATGTTATGGTAGCTAGTAGTTCCGTATGTCAGTTAGCAGTCAGTAGTGTAAGCTAGCTGTATGTAGTGTTACTAAGCAATCTGTAATATTACACACCATGTTATGGTAGCTAGTAGTTCCGTATGTCAGTTAGCAGTCCACATTTCCAGTTACCATTTCCTTTAGTACTAATATATGGACATATAGATACATACCCTTGGTATCCGGGGAGATGCATTACTTTCTTAGGCAGGAAACATTTGAAAAATTACATACTTAAAAATGTTCCTCCACCAAAGGAAATATTGATTTTTCCAACACAAGTAAACTTGGAAAACATTAGAAATTTATACGCCTGTTACCATTAAAGGAATATATTGTAAAATGTGTAGTATGATCAAGCATTTGTTGAGGTATCAACTTTGGAATTCATGCTTGGAAATGTCTGCAAATCCGGTCATAGTAAATGTGCGCACAAAGATAGGAAACGGACGCAAATCATGTACATTTGACTGTTTTTACGTTTTATTTTATTCAATGGTATACTATATAGATTTTGGTCCTGTGACAGCGAGACGTGTATGCTTGTATACTAGAGTCAAACTAGAAACTAGAAAAAACGGTTCCATGTGGTTACAGAGTTTATAAAAACATGCGTAAACAAAGTGTCAAGTCACAAGAAATTAAATCTGATGTTTCAAACGTTCAGTAGCGTGTATGGCCACCCCGTGCGTTCACAACTGCCAAGCAACGCCTCCTCATGGACTGTCTGATGAGTGTAAATACGTTATTGGGGAGTCGGCACCATTGTTCCCGCAAAGCAGCACCAAGATCCTGCAAATTCTGGGTTTGATTCCTGAGAATGCGCAGACGTCTACCAAGAGCATTCTAGATGTGCTGGATTGGATTGAGATCAGGTGACCTTGACGGCCAGTCAAGGACGTTGATTCCTGCGTTCTGCAGGTAATTCCTCGTCAAGATGGCTGTATGGGTTCTGGCATTGCAATGCAGCAGACCTGGACCATGTGCTGCCATGAATGGAATAAGTTCGTGGGCTAGCACCTGGTCGCGAAAACCTGCAATCGGGCAATCCCACAAAAGGCACCCTAAACCATGACACTTCCGCCCCAAATCTGTCCACTTCCTGTACACAACACTGAGCATAACGATCACAGCGTTGCCTCCACACACTCATCCTACCATCAGCGAATCTGAGGGTAAATCTTCATTCATCACTGAAGACAACTCGATTCCAGTCTCTCTGAGTCCATCGGAGGTGTCATCGAGCCCACAGCAAACGCTGGCGTCGATGTAATGGCGTCAAAGTGGTTCACGAAGGATCGCAGCCGGTGTCGGATGGTTTGTGCCGACGATCGACCACTAAACAACTTATTTCTGGTTCCTGTAGCCGTCAAAAAAAGGTTACGGAGGTGACGTAACACAATCTGACGGTCCCCCCGCACGTGACGTCACATGTGGTCGACCTTGCCTAGGGCGATCAGCGGTGGAGCCAGTTTGTTGCAGTCGAGTCTGTAAACCATAAATAGTCCTCCGGCAGCACCCTATTGACCTTGTAACGTCACTTACTGACGTTCCCGCTTCCAGCATGCCAACGGCACGTTCATGCTTCACATTTGAGAGTCGCGGCATAGGAATCGGCTGTTTAAAGCGTTTTTTTTCATTTTGTAGAGTTGATGGGAACATGTGCGATCGAATGCACGTGCAATGATAAGATCACGTGACCAATGGTACGTGATAAACACGTTTTAGCACTATTGTGGGGTGCACGATGTTTGGATTGAGTTGGTGCTGTGCTGTGGTGATTCGTTTCTTCAGTCGATACTTGGGGACTAATATTATGATGAATTGTGAAGTTTTACAATTTACAAATATGAATTGTGAAGTTTTTATTTTGACTCAGTATATGTGTCAGCTAACAGGCTATGGTGGATACTGGTAGTCTACAATGTGTGCTGGTAGTGTGTCACTTTAAGCACTGCCCAACACTGACACCCAACAGTCAATGGGAACGTTGTGTTTGGGTTGGGTTGGGGTAGAGGTATCTGCGATTGTCAGGTGCTGGACCATGCAACTGTAGAGGACGCAGGGGACATTAACACACATAGCATTGGATAAGGACATTACGAGATAAATGCATATCATATATATTTTAGCTTAACTCCAAATACAGCTCATATTACAGCTTTTATCTCACGCAGTGACAAGTTAGAATGCAACCAGTAGACAAAACAAAAGGTCTTAAGTTCGTATAGAAGGAGACGTGTTCATGGTGTTATACGTGATGTGAGGTAGGTCTCTGCTTGGAAGATCACAGGAGCAATGATTTTGCGGTGTTTGTGTTGTTTCGGAGCTAACAGTTTAAAGACACTTATGTATTAAGTTACTATTTGTTACAGAACGTCCGTATGAGCAGCGATGTGCAGCTTGGGATAGAACAAGCAATACACTAGGGTTGACTGTACTTAGCCAAACCTTGACGACATGCCTTGATGGTGGTGGTCGTTAGATTGGTATGTTTCAACACAATAGCTCCGAGGTCACTTCCGCAAAGAGGCTTGAGTAATTGGGTCCCTGGGTCTGTTCTCTTTTTCAGAACAAAAGGTGAATCAACTGAATCATCATATCCCAAAACCATAAACCGACAACCCGAATAGTATATGAAGTAGTGTGTGTTCTGCTCAATGACGGTGGGGTAGCCTAGTGGTTAAAGCGTTCGCTCGTCACGCCGAAGACCCGGGTTCGATTGCCAAATGTGTACAATGTGTGAAGCCCATTTCGGGTGTCCCGCGCCGTGATATTGCTGGAATATTGCTAATAGCGGCGTACAACTAAACTCACTCACTCACTCACTCAAAGACAAACACAGCGAGGGTAGAGGGTCACGCCATCACAGCGCCATGGAAGGCCCTCCTAATCTAACCATCACTCGCTGGGGCTTTAACTGAACTTCTTGTAACATTTAATTTCATGACAGAACAATTGGACGCAAAACGAATGTCGTCAGAGGAATTCATCACCGAAGGTTGGCATGTTTGTTTTTCTCACAATGAAGCAATGTGTTTGTGGCTTTGTTCGTCTGTTTAGGAACTGCAGTCTGTTGTTTAAACAGTTGAAAGAGGCGTATTGAAGTAAACTATTGACAAAATCAGCACTTGCTAATATTTGTGTGAAAACTATTTTTTTCCAGAGTTGTGGTGACATATATATACAATAGTTTTCCTCTTTTTTCTTTGACTGAAATGAACCTTTTAATAATTTTAGAGTAAATATCGAACTCACAACAAAAGAAATCTTTTCTGTTACGCAAATAAATAAGAGAAAGTTGTAATAGTTATTTATGTACTTTTTCAACCCTTTTTTACTTTATGCAGAAATTTATATTGTAAAATTAGAATCTTTCTTTGAAGTGAGTCAGTTCACTGTTCTTTATCTGATGAAAACACCGCTGTCATCTATATATACATCTTGATGTACTGAATCACGTCAGCATACTAGTCGATAAGTCGGAACGAGAACGTTCTTTTGGTCCGTGTACAATGGATATCCCTACGGTAGTATATCCTCTCCTGTCTGCTCCACCATAACGCTTCACAGATGAACTGCTAGATTACAGATAAAATGATAATTTGGGGTTTTAGATATCAGTAAATATTGATAAATCGATACAAGATGACTACAGGTAAACCATGTCTAAGTCAATCAATTGATCTCGGTGTAATGTCTGGAGGTAGGATCCATACAGGAAAGCAAGAAAGGTTAGTCAGGTACAGTGTCCGTGCACACAGGTACACACCTTGCAGGTGAGGTGAGGTGAGGTGAGGTGAGGTGTACACATGCAACACCCCATAAATTAGGTACAGTATACGTGCACACACATGCATCACCTTGCAGGTTGGGGGAAGTGTACACGTGTAACACCCCATACATCAGGTGCAGTATTCGTGCACACACATGCATCACCTTGCAGGTCAGGTGAAGTGTACACGTGTAACATCCCATACATCAGGTGCAGTATTCGTGCACACACATGCATCACCTTGCAGGTCAGGTGAAGTGTATACGTGCAACATCCTATATACACACATTACAATGTAATGAATATGTATGTTTTTGAAATAAAACTCATTTGGACTTTACCTAAAAATGTTTATGAATGCAGACTTGATCTCGTCACATGGCTGGAATAATGCCGATGTGACGTAAAGCCCAACTCAAACTCAAACTCATGTACACACACAAAACATGTCAGAAAAGGTAGTGTTTGCTTCGAATGTATCCACTGCATCACTTGGAATGGTGACGACTTCAAGGAATGGCCACATGTTGTGACAGGCTGTTGAAGGGGGTTCAGGATAAAAGCAATAACTCAGTACTAATTCCACAACTTGATTGCATGCTTCTTACCACTGTAACGATTAGAAGGAAAGATCATAGTGGGACTCGATAAAACGTGACTCGTTGATGAATAGTTTAACAGGGGTGCATCGTATTGTATCACCGTCGGTACATTTTGCAATCTAACCATAATATTGAAACAATTATGTTCTCTGCATAAAAGCAGTGAGATATTGACATGGTTAGGTCGGTGGTAGTGCAAAACTATCAATTAAACAGCATGGTATCTCGTCGTCAACAATCATATACACAATCACTGGTCCCTCATGCTACGTTTGCCAAGACTTACACTGATCCAATTCGACACGGCATATCCGGTACATTGCAGGGGAGATAATTATTGTTCTCGACAATGGTTGTAAAGTCAGTAATATTTCTTTCCGCAATGAGCGGTAATCTTTTCTGTTCTGATGAATTGGCATTTTATCTGAGAATTTATCAGTTGAACTATTTTGAAGAGGATAATTTATGTTTATCACGCCACCCTCGATAAAGAAACATCCTTAAAAATTATTTCTCTTTTCAAGACAATACAACGAGACCTTTCTGCGTGCATCCTTTAATGAATGGTATTGTTCAAGCTTCTATATACGCTCCTCTTTTGTCGGGGGGTGGGAGTTGCTATGTTACAGCTGCCTAGATGTCGGTACGTGAGTACGGGCAGCATCCGCACTGCATCTACAGTATATCCCTGTCTTTTGGGGGTGGGGTGGGTGGTACTATGCTACAGCTGCCTAGATGTCGATACGCGAGTACGGGCAGCATCCGCACTGCATCTAAAGTATATCCCTGTCTTGTTGGGGTGGGGTGGGTGGTACTATGCTACAGCTGCCTAGATGTCGATACGCGAGTACGGGCAGCATCCGCACTGCATCTACAGTATATCCCTGTCTTGTTGGGGTGGGGTGGGTGGTACTATGTTACAGCTGCCTAGATGTCGATACGCGAGTACGGGCAGCATCCGCACTGCATCTAAAGTATATCCCTGTCTTTTGGGGGTGGGGTGGGTGGTACTATGCTACAGCTGCCTAGATGTCGATACGCGAGTACGGGCAGCATCCGCACTGCATCTAAAGTATATCCCTGTCTTGTTGGGGTGGGGTGGGTGGTACTATGCTACAGCTGCCTAGATGTCGATACGCGAGTACGGGCAGCATCCGCACTGCATCTACAGTATATCCCTGTCTTGTTGGGGTGGGGTGGGTGGTACTATGTTACAGCTGCCTAGATGTCGATACGCGAGTACGGGCAGCATCCGCACTGCATCTACAGTATATCCTTGTCTTGTTGGGGTTGGGGGTGGGTGGTACAATGCTACAGCTGCCTAGATGTCGATACGCGAGTACGGGCAGCATCCGAGACGGTCTGACCGACGGTCTAAATTTACAGCTAGCCAGCCCGATGGTCTGGTAACAATTTTAGATGTTCCATACATATGAGTAAATTCACCATATTTGGTGTGGTCAAATCCATTTTGGGCTGGTAACATTTTGAAGTTACCGGCCCTGATGTCTGGCTGGATTTTTGGCTTATTTCATACACTGCATCTACAGTATACCCCTGTCGTGTTGGCGCATTGTGAGAACTACGACTTTAATCTTTTTTGGAGGTTATCAGATGCTTTCATACGAGGAGTAATGAGCTTTTGCTCATTTTATTGCCCGCATGTTTTGGTCTAAATATGTGTGTTCTGCTCTTTTGGCCATTTGAGAGTTAGTTTGGTAACATATAAACATTGTAGTAAACAATTCATCTTGGGTCGCAGGCTGGCTCATACTTAGATTTTGGAACGGTCGCGAACGCGACAACGGCCCTTCCAGCATGTCATACCTAACTTCCTAACCAACTACTAACCAATTACCAATCACATTCGTATTGGTAACCACTGTATTTCCCGAATGATACTCTTAAAGAATAATACTGAAACAACAAACAAAAAATATAATAAATGAACAAATATTTAAGCAGACAGCTTAACCAAATTATTTATATACTCGGCAATTGTGTGACATACACAGGGAAAGTGTTGTAAGATTCCCTGTGATTGGAGAACATATATTTTCGCGTCGCTATATAGCATCCAATTCCCTATTCAGATAGTCCAGTCAGCTGTAAAGTTACCTTCTCAGGGAATGGCAATAGCTTTTCCTTTTGACTGGTATAGGTTTTCCCTGCTAACACCTGACTTCACCTGGAAGTCCCACGCCCGGGGATGCACCTGCGAACCATGTCAGACAGGGCTCTTCTAGCCAGGAAGCATTCTAATTTCATACCATGAAAATATTTGTTCTATTTTTTCAGATTCATTCCTATAGCAGTTTCACTCTCAAATTCAATGAAACAAAAATGTTTCATCAGCCAGCTATTTTCTCTTTGATATGTAAACGGGATTAACTCTCTTTTGGTTGGATGTCTTCAGGTACCACAATAACAAGACAACATGAAAGTTAAAAACGCAACTGCGTGCTGTAGTAAAGCAATACTTTGTAAGATTTCGCTATTGACAAATATCGATTTTGGGTGCGATAAGCGGAAGTGATTGATAAAATAACGCTTTGTTTTCTCTCGTTCATCAGAGGCGTCCTGCCTTGTCCCTAACAGCTCCTAAAATAACCATGTGAGTATTTCCATCTTTATTTACACTGTAAAGGGATTAGTAACGCATACGTTCGTGGGGAATTGTGAAAGGCTGACTCCGATAGAAAGACGCTGGAGTTGTTTGTCATACAACTGGCTGGCCACATTTACAACTGGGGATGTAACGGATGTTGCTATTTCAGTTTTACGTCTAGAATCTAGGAACAGAACTATTGTAGTGGCACATATAGCTATTTCATGATTATGTCTTCAGTCGTGAAACAAGACTATTGTCGTGATTCACATAGTTATAAAACACCTTATATTTGAATCCTCGAACATAATATGACACACACACAGCTATTGCACATTCAGACACTGTATACACATTCATGCAGAAATGTTATAAATGTTTCAGAGACTTATACATACGCATAGGCATATATTGATATGCAATACTGAAATGGCATACAGGCACACACTGATATGACATGTTTATACACATATACTGTCATCAAATGTAAGCACAATACTGAAATTACATACAGGCACATACTGATATGACATGTTTATACACATATACTGTCATCAAATGTAAGCACAATACTGAAATGACATGTTTATACAAATATACTTTCATCAAATGTAAGCACAATACTGAAATTACATACAGGCACATACTGATATGACATGTTTATACACATATACTGTCATCAAATGTAAGCACAATACTGAAATGACATGTTTATACAAATATACTTTCATCAAATGTAAGCACAATACTGAAATTACATACAGGCACATACTGATATGACATGTTTATACACATATACTGTCATCAAATGTAAACACAATACTGAAATGACATGTTTATACACATATACTGTCATCAAATGTAAACACAATACTGAAATACTGAAATTACATACAGGCACAATACTGACATGATGATGACATGTTTATACACATATACTGTCATCAAATGTAAGCACAATACTGAAATGACATGTTTATACAAATATACTGTCATCAAATGTATGCACAATACTGAAATTACATACAGGCACACACTGATATGACATGTTTATACACATATACTGTCATCAAATGTAAGCACAATACTGAAATGACTTGTAGGCACACACTGATATGACATGTTTATACACATATACTGTCATCAAATGTAAGCACAATACTGAAATGACTTGCAGGCACACACTGATATGACATGTTCATACACATATACTGTCATCAAATGTAAGCACAATACTGAAATGACTTGCAGGCACACACTGATATGACATGTTTATACACATATACTGTCATCAAATGTAAGCACAATACTGAAATGACTTGCAGGCACACACTGATATGACATGTTTATACACATATACTGTCATCAAATGTAAGCACAATACTGAAATGACTTGTAGGCACACACTGATATGACATGTTTATACACATATACTGTCATCAAATGTAAGCACAATACTGAAATGACTTGCAGGCACACACTGATATGACATGTTCATACACATATACTGTCATCAAATGTAAGCACAATACTGAAATGACTTGCAGGCACACACTGATATGACATGTTTATACACATATACTGTCATCAAATGTAAGCACAATACTGAAATGACTTGCAGGCACACACTGATATGACATGTTTATACACATATACTGTCACCAAATGTAAGCACAATACTGAAATTACATACAGGCACACACTGATATGACATATATATACACATACTGAAATCCAATCCAAATGTCCTACTACTTATGTATGGTAATGTTTCAGACACAGTGATTGTCGTGAATTGTACAGAGATATCGTCTTCTAAGCTGATTTCCAACAAATCTGGGAGACTATCTCGAATGTACAGTATGAATGAAAGTGTTATTGTCTGACAGAATACATTTTGCGACGATTTCGACCAAGGTTATATACATTATGTAGTCTTATAAAAGAGGTGTTTTTGCTGTGGTAAATTAGCTGTTATGTCCATCCTATTGTGGCTACACAGTCATAACACATTCATTGAAAATATCCTTGTGAGAAAAACAGGGATATATGTCAATACTTTGATGTTGCTATCCGCTTCTTTCAGTAACTAATGCTGTAGCCAGAGATGTTTACGTCAGACACCAGGAAGTAGGCACATCCCTGAACACCAACATCAAAGTGTACTGTGCACTCGTGTGTGAAGAGAGAAGATGTGCGTGGCTGGCACAGAACAGAGGGTACTGAGGCCCAGTACAGCAATGTGCTTCTTCAAAGGGAATTCAAACACAACAAACTGATGTTAAAACTTGTCAGTTAGTCATTGACATGTTTCTAATCAGTATTGATCAGTGTGACATGACAGTCCTCTACGACATGACAGGTCTCTGTGGCATGACATGTTTGTGTGATTTGACGGATCTCTTGTATGACAGTGACGTGACGGTATATGTAACAATCTATAACAATCAAGGAAATAAATATACTTTATTTTTCTTAAACTGTAATTTGCATTCAGGTCTGAGTGATTTCAGTAAGACACAGATGGATTTCCACAGCTATGAAACTAAGAAATAGTTCGTATTGTGTGGCGTCACGAGACGGGTTGTGTCTATAGCTGTAGTGCGTGTGTGTGCGCGCATGCGTGTGTGTCTGATTAGCAACTCGGGTATTTGTTGTGGACATTTAAAAGGTTTATCTGACCTAATTGATCGCAACTTGCGGGATCTAAGTTAGCAGCTACAACATTCCTAAGATGTGATTAAAATTGTCAAGTATCTACCCGGAACGTAGCTGACTATGGGAGACGCTTTCAACAAAAATAACTCAACTACCAAAGGCCAAACATTTGCATTCATCTAACAAGTGTATGTTTACGTGTGATCACAAAATGCCCCCTCCTTTTCCTGCACATGATAATCGAAGTAGACGAAATATGACTCGTGTAACAAAGAAAGGTTAAAGTATGAAGACTAACGATCACGCAATGACACCCGACTGTGTGAGACAACACGAGGTATCCCTCCCGGTGAAGTCGGCTAGAGGGAGCCAAAGGTGGACCATGTAGACACACATCTCACCCTGCACAGAGTTGTTATAAAGTGCTAAATTACTATGTACACCCTTAGGATATCATTAATTCGCTCATTAATATCATAAATGTAAATTTTAGAAACCAGTAAAAAGCGAATCATTTTTAGATATGAATAGATAGAATTCTTGGTACAATCAGTAAATATGTTACTTGTCAATATTGTCAGTCACGCTGTGAAATGCTGTATGAATTATCAATAATAGATTCCAAGATATTTGCCCGTTTATGTTTTAACTAAGGATGACATTCTCCTGTAATAACACCCCAATCTAAACAGTTAAGGGATCAGTTAATCTGAAGCGATGGATTATCGATATCACACATTTGATATATTGATATCTCCACCATCTTAAGATATCACACATTCGATGTATTGATATCTCCACCATCTTAAGATATCACATTTTCGATATATTGATATCTCCACAATGTTAAGATATCACATATTCGATGTATTAATATCTCCACCATCTTAAGATATCACATATTCGATATACTGATATCTCCACCATCTTAATATATCACATATTCGATGTATTGATATCTCCACCATCTTAAGATATCACATATTCGATATATTGATATCTCCACCATCTTAAGATATCACACATTCGATATACTGATATCTCCACCATCTTAAGATATCACATATTCGATATACTGATATCTCCACCATCTTAAGATGTCACATATTCGATATACTGATATCTCCACCATCTTAAGATGGCACATATTCGATATATTGATATCTCCTCCATCTTAACATATCACATTTTCGATGTTTTGATATCTCCACCATCTTAAGATATCACACATTCGATATATTGATAGCGCTATATCTAACTTGTGAGATATTTTATATATTATCACAAATTGAAATTTACAAAATAAATAGTTATACAATAAATCTATGCTTTGATATCTCAAAAGGGATTATTTGTGTCATCAATGTGTAATATGTAACCTTGTCGCTGACAGTCCAGATCAAATGGCCAGCATTCTCAATTTGTCATCACGCTCAAATATCCGTGACAGTCTGTTTCATAATGTTAGTATACAGGACACTTCCCTTGCCTTTACAATGCCGACGTATACTGGTCTTGAACAATACAGTATATATCTATATATCTATATACCTATATATCGTCTATATACTGACGATATTCAGCTAGACTTCCAATTCCCTGTCAGTCAGCTGCTGCCAAGGGACAAATCTGAACTACTGCTATAGCATCTAATTCAGGACAACCATCGTCCAAATATTATGTAGCCAAGCCATGTGAGACTTAAGATTGTAATTATTTAATCTGCAATCTTAATCCTTGTCACTACCGCAGTGTACATGATCTTGTCAGCCACCCTGTACCACTCTGTCACTGTCATTAATTACTGTATATGATATTTATTGCCTTAATTGGTCATCCCCCTTGGCCGTGTCTGCCATCACATCAACTGGCCCAGGAAGTGCTATTGTTTCTCTATCTGTCCATTGTTGAGTCTTCGCCTGCCTATTGATGTCAAAAACTGTATATATATGCTCACCTCTATAGTGTCAAGGAGTCCGGTATTCCGACTGTCTGTGTAGGGACGACCGCGAACAGGATAGTACCGCTGGTTGGAAACACCCTGGGGTTGAGCTGGGACTCCGCTCACCTCATTCATGTATACTTGTTTATCATGTACTGTAGAACCAACTAAAGAATTTTGAACTCAACTTTGCCTTCGTCTTCGTCAACGCACACTTCATCTTAATTCCAAGAGTGTTCCCCTGTCGACCATATGTACGCGTTGACACTACCACAATGTCGAATCCAACTTAAATTAGTTCTTGCTAGGATATAACTGCTGCCAGGCAATGTTACTACTTTAATGCTAAATCCTAATGATCAACAAATATGGTAACTGTGACGGCCTTGGTGGTAGAGAGTAATACACAATACTTGTTGAAACTGAAGGGTGGCCGTAGATTAAAGCATAGTTAGCTAAATATTCTTTTCCGAGAATACAAGCTCTCCATCAAGTTTTACCTACATCCTTTAATTTCATTGTTGTAATTAAATTGTAGTTTGGCGGTTAAGTATGAAATAGTAATAACATCCCTTTCTTTCTTTGACAGCGCTGTGTTAAACACCACGCTAATCCAGTCTTTCTGATAATCTCATACAATATTAATGAACTATTTGATATAGGAATGACATATTACCCATATCAGAATTCAGTCAACAAAGCAGATGAATTACTGGCTGTCGGCCTGTTTGTTAATTCCTGTTTGGCCAAGCTTATGTTTCTCAAATTGGGTGACGCATATTGGCATGAAGCTGCGGGAAGAGCGCGTGACTCTCGGACCAAAGCACTCTATTATACTCGCAGTTGGATGAACGAGGCGAGGAACGAACATGATGAGAACAAGTTGAGATGGAACGACGATTGGTAGTCGTGGCGGTCCTCCAGGGAGGGGGTGCTGGTTGGTGGTAACGGGGTCGCGGGTCATGGGGATGGGGGTCACGGGGTCGGGGGTCACGGGGATACGGGTGACTAGGCGTTATCCTTGTATAGAATAGGGAGAGGCAAAGAATGATCATGTAATTCACCTGTACAGTGTTTAGGGGATGTAAGGCGATGCTGGGCTACAGTTACGGGTGTTCGATGTCTGATGTGCCGTACCCTCTGTGTCCTTGTGTTGCTGCCAGCTGTGCCATCCCATACCAGCAACCATACATCCGTCCACGACACTCATTACATGTGCATCTCTCACTGTTTCTCTCTCTCCGATTATTCTAAAGAGGGTGAGATGATGCTTCTTTTGCTGGTCGATCATGATTGTAGCACCGCCGAAGCCATTGCGTGACGCTCACAAGATTAATTACGACAGGCGGTGGTGTTATTTGTTCAATGTAGGCAAGTAGGGTCTATGGGACGAGCTAGTAGTATTTATGGATCTTTTGTCAACAAGCTGTGGGTAGGCAACTGTAGGTAGTTTAGATGGGGGATCAAGTATAGAAGATCGAAAGCCGGACAATTTACAGTCATTCCTTGTTGATAACCGCCATTTTCCTTAAAGGTATGAACCATGCTTTTACCCAGAATCACTATATAATCAGCACTTACTAATTTCATCCACAGATTAATTCTAACACACATGTAGCAAATCTGATTACTTTTAATCTGATAGATTTTAAAAAACCCAACTTTTCGGTATATGGCCATGTGTATATTAATGACTTCCTTTTTGGGGAACCAACAACACTTTTTAGCAGCCACCTCCAAAAATTCAGAATTGCTGGGATTTGAATATATCCAGTATATATGATATGTCAAGATAACTGTTGAAATGGAAATTCTCGAGACGGAAGACAGTATTAAGGGTGCTGGACCAATGCTGAAGGTGCTAGTGCTACAACCAGAGTGGGAAACTCCAGATACTTGGCACTGCACTACAGATACTTACCTTACTATGCCAACCAACACTCAATTGAATGGGATTATTCCAGACTTTGGAAACACTCACCTTCGTTTTGCCGTCTGAGTACTACATATTTGAAGAACGCAAGGACAAGAACTCGCATCTCATGATACTGTTTTTAGAATAATGTACAACTCAAACTTTTCCAAGGATTTACATTAAGAGGCAATACGTCAAATTGTGTGCATTTGTTGAAATAGCCAAACACGATATTGAGTGAATATATGTAGAAATTGTAAAACGTATTATTTATCTGCTTAGTGACATAGGTGTGATGAAATAGAATTTGTTTTCAGGCATTTAGGACACAGCAGTGAAGCAGGTTTGTGTCGTCGATCACCAGATCCTGCTTGATTATATCATGTTGACATACTGGCGAGTAGAAAAACAACAGAATATGGCAATTCTGCTCTGCGAATAGAAAAAGGTGTCCAATCTATTGACCAACTACTTCTAATCCCGGGTGTTTTTTTTAATTGAAATCTGGTTCTCCATACCACCCATAATACGTGACGAAACTGAGATTCATGTGACGAGAAAATCTGGGGCAAGAAAGAGCACTGCAAAAGTAGTGTAAAAGGTGATTCCAATCCGTTTATAAAGCGGCTATGATGTTCCTGTGATACCCATGACTACATGGCAATATTAGGTACTAGTCCAGTGGGTTGGTTTCCTGTGGGTATCAGGTCCAAGGAGTAAGGTTGTCGGGATGCCACAGATTCACAGAGTCATCCCAATCACTCCAGAAGCAGGGCACATAGTTATTTCTTGTTTCTTTTGGGAAGTATTACTCATGGCAGGGTATTCATTGTGGGGTGTTACGAAATATCCAAATATCAGCGAATAATATTTCTGTTATCCTGAGAATCAACAGCAGTTTTCCGCAAACACTAGAAGCTTGTTTTGTGTTTTATGGGACATCGACGCACGGCGGACCATATAGCTATACTCTCTGGTGAAACCAGGCAGAAGTCTTATTGCATATTTGGATGTTACAGAGGGAATAAATGGATGGTAATGCTGGAACACTATATAACTGTTTTCAGATTAATCCTGACACAATAACTTCTCTGTACAAGTCTACATGTATCTGTACTTGCTTATGGGAAATTGATGAATACCGCTGTATCAGTGGTTATGTAACAGTTAGAAACACGGGGAGACTTGCCAGTTGCCATATGTCCCTGGGTCAACTACACACATGGGGAGACATCCAATCAGAATGATCAGACTTTTGCTATATCTCTTTGGGTGAATCACACACATGGGGAGACATCCAGTAAGTGGGACCAGACCGTTGCCACATGTCCTTGGGTAAATCACACACATATGGGGAGACATCCACTCTGTATGAGCAGACTGTCGGTATATGTCCTTGGGTAAATCACACACATATAGGGAGACATCCAGTCAGAGTGACTAGACTGTTACTATATAGCTTTGGGTAATCACACAAAAGGGGAGACATCCAGTCAGTGTGACCAGACTGTCGCTATATGTCCTTGGGTAAATCACACAAAAGGGGAGACATCCAGTCAGTGTGACCAGACTGTCGCTATATGTCCTTGGGTAAATCACACACATGGAGAGACATCCACTCTGTATGAACAGATTGTTGCTATATGTCCTTGGGTAAATCACACACATATGGGGAGACATCCACTCTGTATGAGCAGACTGTTGCTATATGTCCTTGGGTAGATCACACACATATGGGGAGACATCCAGTCAGAGTGACTAGACTGTTACTATATCGCTTTGGGTAATCACACAAAAGGGGAGACATCCAGTCAGTGTGACCAGACTGTCGCTATATGTCCTTGGGTAAATCAAACAAATGTGGAGACATCCAGTCAGTGTGACCAGACTGTTGCTACATCTCCTTGGGTAAATCACACAAATGGGGAGACATCCAGTCAGTGTGACCAGACTGTTGCTATATATCTTTGGGTAAATCACACAAATGGGGAGACATCCAGTCAGTGTGAGCAGACTGTTGCTATATCTCCTTGGGTAAATCACACAAATGGGGAGACATCCAGTCAGTGTGACCAGACTGTTGCTATATGTCTTTGGGTAAATCACACAAATGGGGAGACATCCCGTCAGTGTGACCAGACTGTTGCTATATGTCCTTG
Source organism: Haliotis rubra (assembly GCF_003918875.1). Taxonomy (NCBI): domain Eukaryota; kingdom Metazoa; phylum Mollusca; class Gastropoda; order Lepetellida; family Haliotidae; genus Haliotis; species Haliotis rubra. Next base: position 107,458 of record NW_025765349.1, on the reverse strand, counting down.
GGTAAATCACACAAATGGGGAGACATCAAGTCAGTGTGAGCAGACTGTTGCTATATGTCCTTGGGTAAATCACACAAATGGGGAGACATCCAGTCAGTGTGACCAGACTGTTGCTACATCTCCTTGGGTAAATCACACAAATGGGGAGACATCCAGTCAGTGTGACCAGACTGTTGCTATATATCTTTGGGTAAATCACACAAATGGGGAGACATCCAGTCAGTGTGAGCAGACTGTTGCTATATCTCCTTGGGTAAATCACACAAATGGGGAGACATCCAGTCAGTGTGACCAGACTGTTGCTATATGTCTTTGGGTAAATCACACAAATGGGGAGACATCCAGTCAGTGTGACCAGACTGTTGCTATATATCTTTGGGTAAAACACACAATTGGGGAGACATCCAGTCAGTGTGACCAGACTGTTGCGATATGTACTTGGGTAAATCACACAATTAAGCAGACATCCAATCAGAGTGACCAGAGTGTTGCTATATCTCCTTGGGTAAATCACGCAAATGGGGAGACATCCAGTCAGTGTGACCAGACTGTTGCTATATCTACTTTGCTAAATCACACAAAGGGGAAGACATCCAGTGAGTGTGACCAGACTGTTGCTGTCTGTCCTTGGATAAATCACACAAATGGGGAGACATCAAGTCAGTGTGACCAGACTGTCGCTATATGTCCTTGGGAAAATCACACAAATGGGGAGACATCCAATCAGAGTGACCAGACTGTTGCTATATGTACTTGGGTATATCACACAAATAAGCAGACATCCAATCAGAGTGACCAGACTGTTGCTATATCTCCTTGGGTAAATCACGCAAATGGGGAGACATCCAGTCAGTTGGATCACACTGTTGCTATATCTACTTTGGTAAATCACACAAATGGGGGAGTCATCCAGTCAGTGGACCAGACTGTTGCTATATGTCCTTGGGAAAATCACACAAATGGGGAGACATCCAGTCAGTGTGACCAGACTGTTGCTATATGTCCTTGGGTAAATCAAACAAATGGGGAGACATCCAGTCAGTGTGACCAGACTGTCGCTATATGTCCTTGGGAAAATCACACAAATGGGGAGACATCCAGTCAGTGAGACCAGACTGTTGCTATATGTCCTTGGGTAAATCACACAAATGGGGAGACATCAAGTCAGTGTGACCAGACTGTTGCTATATGTCCTTGGGTAAATCACACAAATGGGGAGACATCAAGTCAGTGTGAGCAGACTGTTGCTATATGTCCTTGGGTAAATCACACAAATGTGGAGACATCAAGTCAGTGTGACCAGACTGTTGCTATATGTCCTTGGGTAAATCACACAAATGGGGAGACATGCAGTCATAGTGTAATGTGTATCAAGTGTATTATGCCCATCGAGCTGATACAGACATTACACAGTCCATGCTAATTCAACCTATAGTAAGTTCAGGGCAGTGCAACCAGACAGACATCCAATAAAGAAGCTTTATTGCTTCAGATTATAATTCATTTATCAAGTACAGCAATAGTTCTCAGTCTATCCAAGGATTTTCATACGCCTTCACACATATTTCACGGCATGTTTGGTCTTGTGTGCCGACACACAAGTAAATTACAAATGATCTTTGTAATGTGTGGTATCATGTCCTGCGATTAGACGTCCATCTTACATGGATTTACGTAAACAATTCCTGAATGTTACCTCTCCAAGTCACCTACTGTAGCATTTAAACAATTCCTGAATGTTACCTCTCCAAGTCACCTACTGTAGCATTTAAACAATTCCTGAATGTTACCTCTCCAAGTCCCCTACTGTAGCTGTAATTCATTTAAACAATTCCTGAATGTTACCTCTCCAAGTCCCCTACTGTAGCATTTAAACAATTCCTGAATGTTACCTCTCCAAGTCACCTACTGTAGCATTTAAACAATTCCTGAATGTTACCTCTCCAAGTCCCCTACTGTAGCATTTAAACAATTCCTGAATGTTACCTCTCCAAGTCCCCTACTGTAGCATTTAAACAATTCCTGAATGTTACCTCTCCAAGTCACCTAATTCCTGAATGTTACCTCTCCAAGTCCCCTACTGTAGCATTTAAACAATTCCTGAATGTTACCTCTCCAAGTCACCTACTGTAGCATTTAAACAATTCCTGAATGTTACCTCTCCAAGTCACCTACTGTAGCATTTAAACAATTCCTGAATGTTACCTCTCCAAGTCACCTACTGTAGCATTTAAACAATTCCTGAATGTTACCTCTCCAAGTCACCTACTGTAGCATTTAAACAATTCCTGAATGTTACCTCTCCAAGTCACCTACTGTAGCATTTAAACAATTCCTGAATGTTACCTCTCCAAGTCACCTAGTGTAGCATTTAAACAATTCCTGAATGTTACCTCTCCAAGTCACCTACTGTAGCATTTAAACAATTCCTGAATGTTACCTCTCCAAGTCCTACTGTAGCATTTAAACAATTCCTGTGTTACATTTCCAAGTCAACAATGTAGCATTTAAACCTGAATGTTACCTCTCCAAGTCACCTACTGTAGCATTTAAACAATTCCTGAATGTTACCTCTCCAAGTCACCTACTGTAGCATTTAAACAATTCCTGAATGTTACCTCTCCAAGTCCCCTACTGTAGCATTTAAACAATTCCTGAATGTTACCTCTCCAAGTCCCCTACTGTAGCATTTAAACAATTCCTGAATGTTACCTCTCCAAGTCACCTACTGTAGCATTTAAACAATTCCTGAATGTTACCTCTCAAGTCCCCTACTGTGAATGCATTAGCATTTAAACCTCTCCAATTCCCTGAATGTTACCTCTCCAAGTCACCCTACTGTTTAGCATTTCCTGAACAATTCCTGAATGTTACCTCTCCAAGTCACCTACTGTAGCATTTAAACAATTCCTGAATGTTACCTCTCCAAGTCACCTATTTTAAACAATGTAGCATTTAAACAATTCCTGAATGTTACCTCTCCAAGTCACCTACTGTAGCATTTAAACAATTCCTGAATGTTACCCTCTCCAAGTCACCTACTGTAGCATTAAAAAACAATTCCTGAATGTTACCTCTCCAAGTCACCTACTGTAGCATTTAAACAATTCCTGAATGTTACCTCTCCAAGTCACCTACTGTAGCATTTAAACTAATTCTCGCCAACATTCAGTGTGCTCCGAATGACTCTTCTCCATTGTGTCTACATTCCTACCATGCCTACAGCCCCATCGTGCCTACAGAACATGTGTTGGAAAATTCGGATCAAGAATGCATTCCCGTTCTTGTCTTCGACTGCAGTTTACTTTATCAAAACGAATTTAATGAGAAGTTTACACGATATGCTGCCGATTACATGACAGCCAAACTGATTTTCATAATCTCATAAACGACACACTTTCAGGTTTTCACGAGAATCTATTCTTCAAATGTTGAAAATATTTTCACATTCGTAGGCAAACTCTGGCAATTCTTAGAACGAATGCAGACTCGTACACCCTTTAATGGTGAAGCGTATAAGCACAAAGTGAAAAAGGGAAGATAGTTTGAGTGGAGTATCATTAATGAATATCTACGACACTTTCAGGGGAACAAATGGAAAACATGCACATCCAGTAGTACCGTTGTATCGACTCGATCCGTGTGAGTGACTGTCTTCACCAATCTATGAAGTGGCCTTAGTATCTCTCTGATGCATCTTTATAATCACCATTTAATGATTAGCCAATTGATCAGCGATGGCAAACACTTGTAATCGCCACAGGTCCATTAACAACTGAAATCTTTCCCGTCACGTTCATTTTGTCCAGAACTTGATGGCGCATTGTCATTGTGATTGACTGGGTAGTTGTAAATAGGGCTATGTATTGGCAAAAAACAACAAGTATTATTTACTTGACCTATGTACAGAATGATAGGATACAATGTCTTATGGTATGTTTATGAACGGCAGTTATAAGCAGTATAGTACAACTTGTTTTAATTGTTTGCTAAAATCCTTTAACAAACTAACGTTTATTTCAACACAAATAAATCAAAAGAGTAATCGGACGTTATATAGAGTTTAAACATTATATTGATAAATGGTGAAACTTCAAACAAGAATTTCCAAATAGATTCTCTAATTTATCTTAAGTAATGTTGAATACCTTACACTGGCATTTCTATATTTATAGACAACGTCAAGGAGTTATGCGACCTGGAAATATATTTATTTGCGTGACCGTGAGGTTTTAAATAAAAAAAAGTACGTTTGTTTCCATTCTACCATAACCGCGTTATCAAGATTTAAGAAAACAAACATACTGTGTTGTAAAATCAGAGGTATATAACGTGATTATATAACTCTGAATGACTTTGTTTAACCACTTAGAATTCAGTATTTACTGTAGTCTTGATAGAATGTTCATTACCGAGCATGATTATACATGATACATCTCATTAGAATATCTCCATTACACGCATTGATTAACGTTTAACAGTTTGACTTGTTCACATATACAAGAATCTTAAGGTTAAAAGTTCAGTACTTACATACCCATCATTTAACCCGTCATAGCTTCAGATCATGAGCAGCACGCACAATGAAATCAGCATGAATGATACAACATGTTTTCATGACTTCATCAAATTTGTTAGTGTCGTATGTACAATATGTGATGTTAACTAGCCATAAATGGAACTGTAATGTAAAATACCCTAACGAGAGAGAGAGAGAGAGAGAGAGAGAGAGAGAGAGAGAGAGAGAGAGAGAGAGAGAGAGAGAGAGAGAGAGAGAGAGAGATTACTTTCTTAAAGTTACTGGATGTATTTTTATCTCTTTTGATGTTGTTTTCTTTCTTTTTATAGCATAGCGTAAAATACCAAAGAATTGGCGACCGTGGAATTTCATTAAAATTTAACTAATACCCTCAAATATTAGGTAAAATGATTACCTCACAGTACAATTCAACATGATATCCCACATGATGTATGATAACATGCACTGATATTTGATGCAACAAATATATACACCGTCGAAGGCGACATGCAACTTTTAACTAACATGTGATGTTTTACATATCATAAGAACATATTTTTTTAGGTATTATTGACATGGTAATGGTAACTAACACAGAATACCCAATGTAGTTTTGCTTCCAAACCAACCCTTTTGAAGAAGTTCAGTATTTTTGCACTTACAATCATGCAACAAGGCAATAGAGTAAATATGCATGTTGACTGAGAATGAGAGTTTAGTGTTTGACAGTGAGTGGCATTAATTGTGCATGTCAATCCTATTTTCTACATTACAAGTCCCTAAACATATATGTTATGGTTCTGATAACAGCAATCTCAAAAGTCATGGATTCTATTTTCTTTTATATACAATATATAGCATTACAGTATGAGGTTTTGTCATCGTTTGAAAAGCGTATTGCGATATACCGGTATACCTGTAATATCCGTGCAGATCTAGTTGGAAATAGACCTTTCTTGTCTCTGATTTAAATATATTTGTTGAAGGCAAAGTATGTCACTAAGGAACAATGTGAGCAATGCAAACCCTCATGTCAGATCTCCTGTTGCTTCATTCCGCCATACAGCTGGTTGTTGTATGGTTGTCAGTGTAAACATGAAGGCACACACACTAAATAACATTGTGTATACAACTAATATACAATAGTGATACAGAAATGTGAGAAGTGACCTTCTGGTTGTGTGATTTCAGCCGAGTATAAACCATCATAGAGTGTAAAGGAAGAAGCTCGCTGACTTGTATACATTTTGCCCTCATTCTGTGAAGGTTCATACTCCAGTGAAATCACACAAACGGAATGACTTAAGTCAGTTTATAATTAATAAGTGGGGTTGAAGTTACTCATACTTTGTATTGACTATGAGTAAAGGGATAAGTGTAATACATCAAGTTATTTTACTGAACAGTGTATATTTAAAGGAATACAGGGGCTACCAAACTTTTATAGTGAGTATACGAGTGGCTGAAGGCTAAAAGGATAAGGGGCTTTAATTTTATTTCACATTACAGTCAAGTTTTAGCACTGAAGATCCGGGTCAAAATATAGGTCTTCGGCATACCATGCTTGTCGCAGAGGCGACTAAAGGGATCGGGAGGTCAGGCTCGCTAATCGTATCTAAATTGCATTGATCGATGCCCATTGTGTTGATCACTGGATTGTCTGGTCCAGATCCGATTGTCTACAGACCGTCGTCATACTGGAATACTGCAACAAACTTAAAACTCACAACAACACCAACACATACAATTAGGTTTATTAACTATCCATTAAATCTGCTAATAAGAAGACTACCCTTCAACAATACTTGAACCAATTCTACTTTATAACTGGCATGTCCACCCACTCCGTCTTAAGTATATACTTAAGTGTGAACTTTCTCCCGTCAATAACAGTCCACGTAAGATATATAAATATATATGTCATATTTAGCAGAAGGGATGGCATGGTGAACAACGAATAGAGAAAACACATTAAACCCGTCTAATCGCCAAGCGATAAAATGTGTCATCCCACATGTGCCAACGGAACAGGAGTAGACATTACTCATCTTATCCTTGACCCAAAATAACTTTTGAAATGTAAAATGATTGATTTTATTGGCTTTGATCATAAAAGGTTTCGAATTCAAACAGGACTACGTGTGATGTTTTGGAGCATTTACTGGTTTTCCCAATACATCTCAGTATAGTGGTCCAGTGAGGGTGGATTATGTCAATACGCTGTATAATAGGTGTTGCCTGAAACTGATGGACAGTTATCGATGACTACTCAGTGTACAGTAGTACAAAGCCAACATATTGTGCTCGCAAATCTGGACCATCAGTAACCTCGCGGTGGTGATAAATCTCGCCTGTTTCGAGATCTCGCGTTCTATTGCTCCTAAGTCGAACATAATCCAATCGCCATCCCCGGGGCGCCCCAAATGATCATCGACTGACCCAAAGCCAGCTGTTTGCCTGGGGATCACAAATTATGTTTTCAGACTGGGCCACTGACTGGTGACTGTTCGTCCAAACTTGCAGGCTTGACGATGATGAACTGTCCAGGCGAGATGTCCACTCCCCAGCAGCGGGAACATTGCATCAGGCCACACATGGTGAGGGTACCTCTGTCATCTGGCGTGCGGTAGTCACACCGCTGTATGATGCAGTTTCTTTGCGGTCGTTTCCGTCAAAGAACGTGATGTTGTCCCAAGACTTGGCAAAACACGTATTGGTCCGGATACAGACGGTGTCTAACTGTCTGGCCAGTACCTGTAACTCCGGCAAGTGGACAGCGATTTGATTGGCTATTTGGACTTTTCAAAACCTGGTTTCTGAGTTATCGATCCTGGATTTTTATTGTTGACCTGTAACATGCTAACATGCTATATCTGCAGAAACCTGACCAAAGTCTGCAAATCTCAGACTGGGACGCATTTAACATTTTTACTACCTCTGCTCAATTTGAAACATACCAGTTGCCCTCATGTGTTCATCATGATGTAGACGATGTATTCCCATTCTGATGGCAACCACTGGCGTGTTATATTACATCCCTTGAAGAAGGAAAGAAAGTCATACAATGTTATCAGCGTATTACTTTACTGAAAACAACTTCCCAAAGGTATCCTCTGGGATACTAGAAACCATGACAGGCTGAATACAGACATATTCCGTGTGTCCGATCAGAGGCACACACGTTCATCTGACTATAGTCATGTTCCTATCTGATGATACGTTTCTGTTAAATGATTAATATTAATCCCAGTTGTAGAGAGAGTTAAAGGGTTATGATTCCAAATCTTCACATAATGTGCGTCACGGTTCACAAACTTTAATGTAGATCAAATGAAAATTGTTTATAACGAAATATATTGGAAATATGTGGCCAAGTATTTGATGTACGGAGGTTGAAATATATCTCTACTCTGCCCGGATGTACGGAGGTGGAAATATATCCATGTTCTGACACGGATGGAGGTGGTTGAAATATACCCATCCTCTGACTCCAGTACAGAAGGTTGAAATATACCCATCCTCTGACTCCAGTACAGAAGGTTGAAATGTACCCATCTTCTGACTCCAGTACAGAAGGTTGAAATATACCCATCCTCTGACTCCAGTACAGAAGGTTGAAATATACCCATCCTCTGACTCCAGTACAGAAGGTTGAAGTATACCCATCCCTGTGACCTTATATATACATCCCCAGACCAGGGTGTAGTTCGAAACTTTCGATTTGCTTACTCGATGCTGCTACATAACTACACATAATACCGCCTTTATGGATACTCAGCCGTGTCCCATTACTTGAAATCTATTTCGTCACGTCTCAGATTTGATTATTGATATGTATTGTAGCACATAGCATAACATGTGTCTGATCAGTAAACAACGCGGACAACAATAACATCCTTGTTCGGAGTTTATTACCAGAACAATACTTCAGCAGCTCCACCTCGTCAGGACAGCCATCTGTACACTGGACGGTCTACTTGTCCGGCCCGACACGCCATGTTACAGAAGCCGTGCAGCTGACCCGTGTCAGCCTAGGTATTTGTGCATGCAGTTAACTGCAATAAAGTGAATGAGAACTGACAGTTTGCAACTCGTGGTTTGATGGCATCAACTCACAAAATGAATATCGATATATACTCTTAAAAAGTAGAGATCGTAAAATATAATGGTAATACTAACTAAAATCAAATTCAGCTGTGTATGTCATCATACAACTAGTACAAATATATCTTACAATTCGGGAAGTTGTTTCAGAATATTCATTACCTTTTTTCGAAAATAAACCTCCCGTCAATAGTGTACATCTTCATGTATCGGGATCTTCATATAAGTAAGGGGCGGTGTTGTAGCCTAGTGGTTAAAGCGTTCGCTCGTCACGCCGAAGACCTGGGTTCGATTCCCTACATGGGTACAATGTGTGAAGCCCATTTCTGGTGTTTCCCCGCCATGATATTGCTATAATATTGCTAAAAGCGGCGTAAAACTCACTCATTCATCTTATATGTAGATATTCGCATCTATAACGGAATCCCAGGTGCAATTGGGAACATTCCGTGACATTTCATCAGTTTTCCCATCTGTGAAACTACTTGGGTCTCAAATCTGCAGAACAGTCGTTTTAATGGTGCCAGAGATTGACGGAAGAGAAAGTGTATATTCCTTGTAACACAATAATCACAACGCATGTTGAAGTATACATTATTTTGCATTCAATGTAACATATTATGTGAACTAAAATGGAATTATCCAACTTCAGTCTCCAATTTCAGTTGGGTAGCAATCATATGGAAGGTATACACTGTCATACATGGCACACGTTAGGCTAAAGCGACTTATCGGTGTTTATATACCTCAGACATATGGTGCTTAAGGTGAGTATCTATAACCTTGGCTGATGTAGACGTCATCGTCACATCACCATCAGTTGTGACATACGTGTCCAAAATTACGTATCAGTTATCGGTATATTGCATAAAAATAGAACTCTTCAGACTGAAAACTGGGATATATCTGTGTGGTGTTGTATCCTACTGAATGGACCTGTCGGTATCTGGCTCCTCCACCATAGTGTACAACTGACAATGATATATGTTCTTGGTTATGATTGGGTTTATACGACCAAGACTGAAATAGAGCCCGACCTGAGGTTGCACTGTCTGCATGACTGTCTGGTGAATCTCGGCTACATATAGAACATACACATGGGTTGTCTCCTCGCGGGTCAGACAGTGTGCGAACCGACGACCTTTCACTGGATGAGGACACAGCTGAGGAAAAAACGTTACATAAAGTAGACACTGAAATAGTTCCCATCCTCTAAATGGATACTTCATTCCCGATGTGTACCTTTTTAGAGACATACTGGGTATGTACCTGTTTTGATTGAGGACAGGGATGATGGCGAAAGTGAAGGTTTGGTTGAGGGTTGGGGACTAATTGTGAAAGTGAAGGTTTGGATGAGGGTTGGGGACTAATTGTGAAAGTGAAGGTTTGGTTGAGGGTTGGGGACTAATTGTGAAAGTGAAGGTTTGGTTGAGGTTTGGGAACTACCAGAAAGTGAGGTTTGGGAACTAATTGTGAAAGTGAAGGTTTGGTTGAGGTTTGGGGACTAATTGTGAAAGTTTGGTTGAGGTTTGTTTGGGGGTTTGGGGTTTGGGAAGTGAAAAGTGAAGGTTTGTTTGAGGGTTGGGAACTAAGTGTGAAAGTGAAACTTTAGTTAAGTGAAGGTTTAGTTTGAGGGTGGAAATGATGGGAAGGTTTGACTTGGGGACTAATTGTGAAAGTGAAGGTTTGGATGAGGGTTGGGGACTAATTGTGAAAGTGAAGGTTTGGTTGAGGGTTGGGGACTAATTGTGAAAGTGAAGGTTTGGTTGAGGGTTGGGGACTAATGGTAAAGGCATGGTTGAGGTTTGGGAACTAATTGTGAAAGTGAAGGTTTGGAGGGTTGGGGACTAATTGTGAAAGTGAAGGCTTTGGGGGTTGGGAACTAATTGTTGAGGTTTGGAGGGTTGGGAACTAATTGTGAAAGTGAAGAGTTTGGGGACTAATTGAAAGTGAAGGTTTGGGGAGGGTTTGGGACCACCTGTGAAAGTGAAGGTTTGGTTGAGGTTTGGGGACTAATTGTGAAAGTGAAGGTTTGGTTGAGGGTTGGGGACTAATTGTGAAAGTGAAGGTTTGGTTGAGGTTTGGGAACTAATTGTGAAAGTGAAGGTTTGGTTGAGGTTTGGGAACTAATTGTGAAAGTGAAGGTTTGGTTGAGGGTTGGGAACTAATTGTGAAAGTGAAGGTTTGGTTGAGGTTTGGGAACTAATTGTGAAAGTGAAGGTTTGGTTGAGGGTTGAAAGTGAAGGTTTGGTTGAGGTTTGGGAACCAATTGTGAAAGTGAAGGCTTGGTTGAGGTTAATTGGAAAGTGAAGGTTTGGTTGAGGTTTGGGAACTAATTGTGACAATTGTGAAAGTGAAGGTTTGGTTGAGGTTTGGGAACTAATTGTGAAAGTGAAGGTTTGGTTGAGGTTTGGGGACTAATTGTGAAAGTGAAGGCTTGGTTGAGGTTTGGGAACTAATTGTCAAAGTGAAGGTTTGGTTGAGGTTAGGGACTAATTGTGAAAGTGAAGGTTTGGTTGAGGTTTGGGAACTAATTGTGAAAGTGAAGGCTTGGTTGAGGGTTGGGGACTAATTGTGAAAGTGAAGGTTTGGTTGAGGTTTGGGAACTAATTGTGAAAGTGAAGGCTTGGTTGAGGTTTGGGAACTAATTGTGAAAGTGAAGGTTTGTTTGAGGTTTGGGAACTAATTGTGAAAGTGAAGGCTTGGTTGAGGTTTGGGAACCAATTGTGAAAGTGACGAGGTTTTGAGGTTTGAGGAACTAATTGTGAAAGTGAAGGGACTAATTGTGAAAGTGAAGGTTTGTTTGAGGGTTGGGGACTAATTGTGAAAGGAAGGTTTGGTTGAGGTTTGGTTACTAATTGTGAAAGTGAACTAATTGTGAAAGTGAAGGTTTGTTTGAGGTTTGGGAACTAATTGTGAAAGTGAATGTTTGGTTGAGGTTTGGGAACTAATTGTGAAAGTGAAGGTTTGATTGAGGTTTGGGAAGTAATTGTGAAAGTGAAGGCTTGTTTGAGGGTTGGGGACTAAGTGTGAAAGTGAAACTTTAGTTAACAGTTGGGTATATCGATCCACGAAAAGGGCTATATAGTGGCTTAAATTTATGCCCAATGCGACTTCAATGTGGAAATAAATGTTTGGTTCTGCGTAGCCCTTAGTTGAACTCAATGTTTGGATTCCAGGTAATTCCTTGGGCGTTAGGTTAAGGTAGGGCTGCAGTTAGGATATCTTTATTTTGTTTGTTCGAAGCACTACAACGTTTTGTTCTTTGTAGGTTGAATAGTGATGGACGGACTGGAATAATTGGTGCCTCTGTAGACAGATAAGTGAGTTTCACGTCCCAGTTGTTTATAAGAACCACGTTGTTTCTCTGATGCTCCTCACTAGTGTACCTAAAGCTAGTCAAAGTGACACTATCTCAAGTAAACACTGTTATTAAGTTAGTAAGTAGGAGTTTTTTTAACGTGTTACGACATCACCTAAATGAACAAATCTGTTTAAAATAGGGTATACCTCATAACTGATGTTTAAAAAATCATTTTGTAACTATAATACTCCCTCTGGGTTTTCGAAAACCTGAAACTCGACTGTCGGATTTCCGTTTCCAAAAGTGTCTCAAGGTTTTGCTGAAATTTAATCTGGTGAGAGGAAACGTTAAATGATCTCAGTTTCGATCGTATATCTCTCGTGGTTGAAAGAAATGTGTCTTGCGTTTAGATGAACGGATCACTATTTCACTCTAATGGGAGGAAACGAGATCGCGATGCCACGCTGGAATATGCTACAGCAAATGAATTATTTGTTTTGCGGATCGCTAGAAGAAAGTGGGGGTTGGTTACGACATTCCTTGAATATTTGGTTTGACGTATCAGAAATAAGATATTGGGATTCTCCTTTTATTATATCGATAGTCTACGTTTTACCGTTTCACCCACAAAAAGTGTAATCATCGAATCTAGTAAAGTTTAAGTTCTAAAGTTAAAAATATGGTATATCGGCGACCCATACCCCATCTCCAACTGTCGCCAACTGATGGCTGTCCGGCTCTACTGAGGTCCTGTATCTGCTCTGTTGTTGAACCCTCGGGTAGTGGTCATCATATCACAGGGTCTACTGAGGTCCTGTATCTGCTCTGTTGTTGAATCCTCGGGCAGTGGTCATCATATCACAGGGTCTACTGAGGTCCCTGTATCTGCTCTGTTGTTGAACCCTCGGGCAGTGGTCATCATATCACAGGGTCTACTGATGCCCTGTATCTGCTCTGTTGTTGAACCCTCGGGCAGTGGTCATCATATCACAGGGTCTACTGATGCCCTGTATCTGCTCTGTTGTTGAACCCTCGGGTAGTGGTCATCATATCACAGGGTCTACTGAGGTCCTGTATCTGCTCTGTTGTTGAACCCTCGGGCAGTGGTCATCATGTCACATATCATGCCCTAACTTGATGTTTTCGTCATTGAACAAGTTTTGCAAATGATACTGACTGATTCGTGTATGCAAATAATACTGACCGATCGCAACTGATAAAATTGATTAAAAACGTCCATTAACGTTGTCTCAGTTGTTCGATGTTAATAACAATACAAGGAAACTGTTTATTCGGGGGTTTAAATGACTGTTAGACTATACTGAAGGGTCGTGTGGTTTCAGTGGTACTGACATTCTGACGGGCACATGGTATGTTCTCCGTATCATATCGCCTTTCATAACAAATATGCTAAGGAATGTTTCTCGCATTGCTCGAAGGTAGGAATGCATTGTGCGTTACTAGACAGTCAGCTATTTTGTACTCATGAAGTTATTTAGGTGCCAATTTACAATCTGATGTACATTGCTTCAACGTATGAAAGGTTTAGCTCCAGTATAATTGTTAATGTTGCATCTCTATTTATTTCGTGGGTGGTTGTTTGGGAATATTTCCTTTATAAATGGAATAATATTAACACCGGTATGGGCTCGTTGAAATCCAAATTGTTTATCTCAAATTAACCAAATTGTCCATGTGTTGGGACAAATTGTTTAGCTTCAGTTGTAAGTGAGTGTATATATTTTGCGCAAAATTCCTTAAACATTGTGTCATGCTAGCAACACAAATATTATCCTGTTTATTTTAGCTAATAAACTGCTTGACGTGTTGAGTCTCCAAAATTGTTTTCTTTAACGCCTTTTAACTGGATCTGCGAAACTCTGCTTATCAACAAAATGCAACAACAGAGGTTTACCTTCCCTTACATGTCCGTTCCGTACAGGGCTCAGATATCAGAGAATTCTGTTGCTCTCGTATTATGAATCGTCGAAGCGTATTTAAACCCAGCCCTTATCTGGCGGCACTATCGATACCTGAACATTGTCTGCATCAAGCAGCGGACGATCTTAACAAGCTAGGTAATGTAGATTTTATCAGTCGTCGCCTTTGTAATGCGGAAGCAAACTTTGTTAAATTCTTCCGCCTGTGTGTCAATTTCACTCTATTACGACCGGTGATGGACAGGGAGTGAGAGACCTAATGCAATCCCTTGTTCACCCCGTGTCAATTTCGCATTTGTTTCGCATCGACGCGGCCAAATTATCGACTAATTTTGACTCTCTCCTTTGTCAACATGAGTTGAGGAAATAATACACAAAATCAAGCAATTTGGACATATTGCACGCTCATATTCCTACATAGTTGTCACCAGCGATCGAATCAGCGGACGCGTGCGGGCGTCATGACTATCATCTCATGATATCTCGTGGGGATTTACCGATGTGGAACGAGATGGCTGCAACATCTCACGATATCTTCACCGGGTGCGACCTGTTATGTCAAAAATGACAATTTCAAATCGTTAATCTTTCATCCCCTTTACAAATGCAGTAATATGACAAGGGTGTATAATAAGCGATAACACTGATCAGCTCAATGAAATAAATCGTGTGTACAGGACATCAGAATTTAGCCATACCGAGAAACAGCTGGTTAAAATTCTACTATAGGCGTAACAATGAGTCGACACTCACGTCACAGGTGAGTTGATGGCTTAAGAAGGTCTATCGAAAGTTAGTGATAGATTGTTGAAATAACTCCGACAGTCTATCGAAAGTTAGTGATAGATGGTTGAAATGACTCCGACTGTCTGTCGAAAGTTAGTGATAGATGGTTGAAATGACCCCGACTGTCTATCGAACGTTAGTGAGTGAGTGAGTTTAGTTTTACGCCGCACTCAGCAATATTCCAGCTATATGGCGGCGGTCTGTAAATAACCGAGTCTGGACCAGACAATCCAGTGATCAACAGCATGAGCATCGATCTGCGCAATTGAAAAGTTAGTGATAGATGGTTGAAATAACTCCGACAGTCGATCGAAAGTTGGTGATAGATACTTGAAATAACTCCGCTGTCTATCGAAAGTTAGTGATAGATACCTGAAATAACTCCGACTGTCTATCGAAAGATAGTGATAGATACTTGAAATGCATTCGATTTAGTTAGTTAGTTAGTGACAGTTATTTGGAAATAAATTCGACTTTTTATGGAACGTCATTGATAGATATTTTGAAATACTTCCGACTGTCTATCGAAAGTTAGTAATAGAGATTTGGAAATAACTCCTACTGTCCAGAAACGTGAAGGTTACGTTAAGACAGCCTGTTCTTGCGATGATTCTTGTTCGGGTCGACTGTGTCATTCAGATGTTTGGAACCGAAATAGACGACATGTATAAATGGAGTCTGGCTTCACTACATGTGGTGCTCGCAACCCTGGACGTACGGTCGATGCCTGACCAACATTCATCAGAAATGGCGCCAACACGGTTCCCATTCACTCGGTGGTCAACTGTACAATGACTGTAGGTCTGTATTAGAACATGTGCATTTTCGGCGTTTGTATAGTAAGAATGATCATTTTGTCAACTATCGTATGTTTTTCTACATTATGTAATAACTACAGACTGATCAAAATCATTTCGTTATAAATATGTATAATGGAGCTACTTTAAACGTTTTTATTTCTAGCAACGGCGAGATCACAACACCTCATCAAACACCTCGTAAAGCATCATATGAAATGTTATGCATCATGGTATCGATCTGTGCTCCATGATTCGGCCCTGGTGCTGTTGGGAGTTCCGAGTGATGGTGCCCACCTTACTTGCGTAGGTTCAGTGGGTGGGTGTATGACGGAGTACGGACAGACGACGAGTCAACAAAATATTACATGTTTCAGTTTTATCAACAAAGCCATATGATGCGGTATTCAATAACTGACACATCCTTGCAGAACTGTTAAACGCAATATTAATCAGAAATTCATCAGAGCCTTCACACAAAGTGTCTCTGCTATTGCTACTGAGGGACCCAGTGTTTATGCTTGTGAAAGTATTCAAATACCGAGTGAACATGAATTAATTCTCTTTAGCTCAGAAAATGACCAATCCGACGGAAAGAAGGTAACCGGGCTTCATGTACAGTGACGTAAATGTTTTGTTATTGAAAATCACTGGATGTCCAGGCCCGACGGTTCTAACCCTAAGTGGTCTCAACCCATGAAGTGTCCGAGCTATTAAAGTGGCAGTTTGGTATCGATTCCGTAGTATTGCTGTCTTGTGGAGGTGATGTAACTCGTGGACTAGCGGTCCGTATCTAATCATGTGTTTTGCCCTGCTGCAGATAACGCCTCCAAATAGATGCTGTTGTTTCGATGCAGATTAAAACGCCCGTTGCGTCATGCTCCACCGAGCTGAGACGTTGTTATTCCGCAAGCCGAAGCCGATACACTACTGAGTGTTATTTACGGTAAACCCGGGTGTGTTTATGAGCGCCTGTTAGCTGGACATTCACATGAAAGGACCAAAAAAAATCCTATTCCCAACAAACAAAAAAGGCAAAAACCAAAAACCCCATCCTTTCGATGTGTGAAACGTGCAAATGTTTGCCAGCGATATAACATATTCATAATTATACAACCCAGCTTTCGGTTTTTATTGGTATACTCTAATACTAGGCCTCTCAGTATTCCACGTTGGCCATAGCAGCAAAGATTGATGATCTACTCTCTTCCAGTTCACCCTCAATCCTTGCTGTCTTTGTTGGTTGCTACTGTTACCTGACGAAATGTACCAGCCCTTCAGACCAATACAGCACATTACAGTGAACCTAACTGTCCATCTGTGGCTGATCAAATTGTAGGATACACAACGCGCATTCCTTTTCCGATATTCAAGAACATACACAGCAAAGAATGATGAAACAACGAAAACAGCTAACTTTTTGTTAGCTAAATTCATTACATGTAGATGTGAAAGGGCAAGTATACACGAAAATATAACTTTCTGTCTTGCGCTTTTTCAACATAAAAAGTAGTTATCTAGTAGTTGCATAGCCAAAACAATGCAGGTATCACAAGTAACTAAATTTTCTTTTCCATTAAATCGATTCATGTTTTGCATTTATTCCGAGAGTTCTATATCCAAAATAGACACACCATGGCTTATGTCCCTTGCATTATGACGTCACTGTTGCCAATGTAAATAAACAAATGGCGTCATTAGATCTTATTAGACCCATTCACATGGTGCAGGTACAGCTGTGTGGTTCTTGTGTCTCGATGCGCAGCCTACTGTTTAACCCTCATGGTGCCTGGTTGTCAGCTGGCATAAATATAATGTGCCGCTCGCTGCTGCACTGTGATGACGTCTCGATTTCAAAAACGTACATAATGTGTTACAAGTGTCTTATTTCGGCATGCAGTGTAACCAAATTGTAAAACATTCAACTTGAGTCAGCTGTCTTTCCAACAATATCATTTTTATGACAATCCATAACATACACGCACTTCTATCTACCTAGCCATCGTTGAATCGTAAAATATGTGTCCCTCCTCTTCAATATTCACTTAGATGTCGAAATGATATCCAAATACATCACGAACATAAATACACTTCGCAATTTTGAATCTGTGAGAAACTCCCTCTTCTGTGATGTCATCCTCATATTGTAAGGAGGGCAAAACTAGTGACAACTACAGGCATCCTACATCATGCCCTTTTTTATTTTGGACAAACTCACCATTCACGACATTATTTAGTGAATGTTTTGGAATCTAAATATCGAATATTCACTGAATTTCAAAAAAGCATATTGGTGATCACGAGTACTTTGTTTTCATCAAATCGACAGTGATTATTATATGACCTAGAATTGCTGAGGGTGTTTGGCAAATACAAAAACACGACCGCTGAGGCGTACTTTCAGTCACATTGCAGGGGGGTGTATTGGGTCACGG
Organism: Haliotis rubra; assembly: GCF_003918875.1. Lineage (NCBI taxonomy): Eukaryota > Metazoa > Mollusca > Gastropoda > Lepetellida > Haliotidae > Haliotis > Haliotis rubra. The sequence continues at coordinate 89,573 of NW_025765349.1, read as the reverse complement.
GAGTCGGTTATATTACGCCTATTACATCAGTATAATTCAAACCCAGATTCCATTACATGAGTCCCTGAATGCTTCATACATTGTAAAGTAAAATCGCAAATGGTCTTTGTCGCCAATCAACGAAATACATCAGGTGTGAAATCGATCGCCGAGCCAGGAAACAGCATTGTGGGAAGTGTTAACAAAATAAATTACAGTATTTACACTGTGTATCATTTTCTCAAATTGTGAGAGATCTACACTTGCTAATGACATAGAATATTCATGGGAAGAATATCGGAGCAAGAATTGGGGAAATTAAAACAGATGTATTTAATTGATTTGGCACATTCAAGACAATATATTATAGTTTCTGTCTTGCATTGCGCAAACTCCCGTTCAAGGTTAACGGTACTTATCCCTATTTCTGACAATTACAATTAAAACATAAATGTTAGTTCGGAAGACAAACGCCTCATGATGGCGTAACACTTTAACACTAAATACAGAGTGTTCTACTTTCAATGTGAGAAAGATGAGTACATATTTTCAAATATGAATATTAACTTATTCCTAATTTCAGTTTTGTTTCACTTACGAAAGAAATTGCTTTTTTTCGGGTAAACTTCCCCTTTAAGTGCCGGAAATCAGAAATGACAGTTATTTCCATATATTCGGAAAAGATTTGTTATTACGGTACATATTGTGTATGTATGTAAAGTCTCCCGCTGCATCCAAACTGAAAACGGTTCTCGATATCAGTTAATAAATAGTATTGTTGTAGTCACCTTTAACATGGTAGCAATTTCCCCTGATACACTTCTCCAGGTGGCGTTAGTGAGGGTTGTAGGCACCGTGAAATCATCAAAAAATATTAATTTTACACAGGCTAATACAGTTAACATAGCACGTAAACCGCTGAAAAAACCCTACCATTTCACCATGATTCTATCTCTTGAGGCTCTTCTCTTATTTTTTCTTCAGAAATAGCTCAATTTCAGCTCGAATACTTTCTCCTCGACTGTGACTGAAACTAATACTATGGCAGGTACGGTGGCAGTACATATATCTTCAATTTGCAAACCATTTTGCTTGCAGCATTTAACGTAACAGGTGGGAATTTACACATGAAGAATGTACTGTCACTAAATCAGGAGGTGTATTTTAATACATTTTATGTGTTTAAGTAGTGTCAGATAACGCAGTCCTTGCTGTACATTACACAAAGGTTCATGGTTTGCCCAGAGGAGATATGTGATCTCATACGAATCACCCTCGAAGAGTGTATGGAATATTATCGCATCTCATGTGAACTTCACTCGAAGAGCATATAGACATGGAACATCAAATCACGAAGAAACCATCAAATCCTTAAATCATGAAATCTCATGAACTTATGTATGAAATATATGTTGGTACAAAATAGGCCAACTAGTAATAATGGACATCGGAAAACAGTGAAAGTAAGAATCATATGCCTTTTAGAAAGTGTATTGACTCTTGAGTATAAATTCTTGTGAACTGCAAACACATTTACAAACTGACTGCATTGTCCAAGTGCTAAACGTACCTTTTATATTTCGGAATTTTCGCAACGCCTGATTTTCATTGCATATTCGTGAAATTCAAACGCTCAATGAAATTAAGTGTCCAATGGAATAAAACTTTAAAGTAATAACTGATGTCCTCGAATGTCCTCAGCTGTCGCGCAGACATCACAGCGGCCATTTTGAATAGTCTGGTCATCAGCGGTGTACAATCAAGTTAGACGGAGACTTGGAACCAGTAATGGGCGATTTGGGACAGCAGGCCACTATTGTTTTTCATTACGACCTAATGATTCCCCAGTGAATATCATTTCCACCATAATGTATCTTTGATAGCTTGTGTCCACGGCAGTATCTCTGACTATCATCGATAGGACTGTGTCCCACAACCAACAGCTTCCACTTTACTACTAAGGATAAAAAAGCTGCAAAAAGCTACAATCACAATGGTCGTTCCGGATGAAGGCATTTTATGACGAGCCGCCGATTCTATTGTGTCAGCTAAATATAAATAATGAACCCATATGTTTGTATAATTTGAATGACCATTGTATGAACATTCCGAGGTCCACTGAAGTTGAAGGTATTGTGGTGTATCAGTTGGTATGTAACAAATTCTCGTATGACTGATTACCAGAAATATTAGAACCTCTCCATGTCGTTGTCGGTCATCTCTGTGGTAAAAACATCACAAATTGATTGCTCTTTGTACCAGAGGCCAGGGCAACTTACATGTGTGGGGCTATTTACTCATTTGCTTCAGAACCTTATAAACTACCAGGCACACGAAGGGTAACATGGGCTTCACTTGACCATAAAATAGAAACAATGACGTATGTGAGATTTGTGATAATTATTTTACGAACAGAAATCATTTTCCAATAATTTGACTGAAACTTCATTGCAATACTGGTCGCTCTTATATTCATTAAGAGAGAGTCAAGAGGTCAAAATTAAAAATTACACAAATCAGAGTTCATTCAAAAAGTGCATAAAAAGACATATAATGAGACAAGAGTCAGGGAACACGTCATCAATAGCGAGTGTGACCACCCTGGGTATCCATACACGCCAATACAGGTCTCCTCATTGACGTCGTCAGGCGGCGGATGACGTCAGCAGGGTAAGTCCAAGAGAGCCTGTTCCAGTTGATATCGGTTCGTTGGTAGTGGCACACGCTGTCTCAGGTGACGATCAAGATGATCCCAGAGGTTCATGTCTGGAGAAAGCGCTGGCCAAGGCAATACGTTGGCGTTATCGTTGTGCAGGTATTCTGATAACAATTCTGGCGGTGTGACTATCTTGGCCGTTGTCGAACAAAGAGCACCACAAAAGGCCTGAACACTTCATCACTTGGGCATTCAGATTTCCTCGGATGATAATGTCTTGTTGGTCTCTGGCCACAAATGTCGCCCCATACCGTGAACATCGAACGGATGAACTTCTTGAATGCAGTTTGGCGCCAGTCGCTCTCCTCTACGTCGAAAACCTCTCCCGTTGTTTCTGAACCGACATTCATCTGCAAAGAGAACTCTCTCCCAGTCACGTCGCTGCCGCCAACGTACAGTTCGTGTCCATTGCATTCTGCGTTGACGGTGTAGACGGTCAAGGCCATTCGACGGAAGGGGCTCGTGTACCTGCCATACTGAGTCGTCGAAGGACTGTTCGTCTGCTGATGACGTGTCCAAGTGCGTCGCCGTCACGAATCTGTTCCGGGTTGAATCTGCCGGATGTAGCGGTCTTAGGCCGGTGTCGTGTCTCTTGGTTTTCCCGATCTTGCACGGTCTTGGGTCCGGTCTGTTTGCTGGTAGCTGTTTATCAATTTGCTGATGGTGGTCTGGCTGCAGACGCCAATTGAAAGCCCCATATTGGACACCACGATCGCCGTCTCGTTGCGCTTCCGTTAGACCTGGCATATCCGTGGTGTTTTTTTTGTTTTGTTTTTTTGTTACTGCATGCCTGCTCTGTCCAACATAGGTATTTATGCCACAATCGAATGTGCATTTGTACCAATGTCCCACAATAACGATTTTCACATTTTGAAAAATGCACGATTCGTACGATGTTTTAGGACAGCGTTTTCGGAAATGTTTTCTGCTTGGGTTTAAACCTGTTCCGGCGTTTTTGTCGTTCTTTTAATACAATTACCTTAAAAGTGATTGCTTTCGTTTGCCGGCAGTTCAGAATATCTCAACAATAGTCTACAAGGAGGCAGTCTGTGGTTGGTACGGATGCCTGAGCGCACATCTGAAGCCATTTGGAGAGAGTGGGAGAGACTATGGATGTTTTTATGTGTCTTATGGATGGTGGTTGTGTCTTGTTTGTTCTTTGTGTAGCTAGAGCTTTTTAAAGTATTTACATGTAATAGTCGAGGTGATCGGAATTTTGTTTCTTTGGTGCACCTATTCATAAATGTCTGTATCATTTATCAAATACCTTTCGCAAATCATTTCTGAACCAACATACAACATATATCCTGAAATGAGGAGTGAGGGTGGCAAAAAAGACCTGAGAATAACAGGATTTCAGGAAACGAAATGACACGGAACCATTTCAGTCATAGGAGCAGTATCCGTCCACTCCAGAGCTGTCGATGTCCGACAAGGTCCTGCACGATATTGTACGAGCGCTTCCGAGCAATGGCGGCCTTCAGTTCACCACTTGCATGACCTCTTTATGTTTTGTTGTTTTGATTGTTGTTTAACACCGCACTCAACAATATTCCAGCTATAAGGCGGCGGTCTATAAACAATCGAGTCTGGACCAGACAAACGAGTGGTCAAAAGCATGAGCATTTATCTACGCTTTCGGATACGATGACATCCCCCATTATGTAAAACAGCCAGCAGTAATATGCCCCACGGCAGAAATTCTGCATGAAATGTCCACTTGGTTTGAGGGCAACTTACGGCAGGTGTTTGGGGGATTGTATTGGATTTACTTGGGCTAAAAGGTTGAACTATCAGTGTATTCAGCGATGTGTTGATGATAGGGAGGGTCAAGATCACAATAAGTATAATGTATGTTATATTTTATGTTTGAGGTGTGATAGGTTTGAAGTTAGGACTTGCAAGCTAGAGCAGTGTTGTAAGCAGTGAGTGATTGTCTGTGTCGGAGGTGTGTAGTATGAGAGAGCATTGTACGTATCTGGGAAGTAAGCTTGGGGGGCAATCAAGTCGGGTATTATAGCTTGGGGGTATATAAGGACTGATTTGAAAGTTGTGAGTTGCAACCGGTTGGAAAGTGTATGTGTGTTAGGTTGGCTGATTTCCTGTATATTGGACTAGTGTGAGTATTATTATTTTATGTTATGTTATAGTTAGAATACGTCAATAAATTGTTTATATATGTATTGAGATTTATGGGCATTTCACCTTAAAATATGTAAACTTAACTAAGGTGACACATGTGTAATATCATTGGTGAGGTTCGTAATATGATTATAAGTTGTATGCTTCTCTCGAGGGTAGGCTAATGTGGTCTGATGTACGCCTCTTTGTTGCAGTGTCACCCGAGCCGTTGTTTCAGTTCAGTGTACTTCCCGGGCTATCCTATTACCTAAAAAGGGGTGATGAGGAATTGTTGTTTTAACAATGTGTGGTAGTATTGGGATGTGGAAGTTTTGGGATATAACCGTCCGGGGAAGGTGATACACCCCGGTAACGCTGTCCCGCCGATCGATAAGGATCGACCCTGACATGCCGCCCGTGAAGTTGGACTCTGACATCTGAGCGTCTGGGGATAGAGACTTGCCCCTCCTGTAAGGCTGACTATTTCAGACTTCTGTTGTTGAACTCTGAAAAAATCTTAAGTTGTTGTTTTGGTACCAAATTGTCTCCTGTAAACTGCCCTTTAAATGCATGGGAATGTTAAATCAATTGAAATAAAAATTAGGTACACTATAGGTGAGTTGATATATTGACAACATAATACATTATCAACTTTCTAAAGATATTAAGGCTAAAAAGCATTTATCTAGCATTTCCGACAGTACTTTAGTTTGTGCTTTCGTTGCATTTGTTAGACTAGTTCATCTTCTGTACCTGCTATAATCATATGAACTGAGGTGTAGTCCTTTAAAAAGACATTTGTAATGGGAAAGATTTCCGCCCGTAAACCCCGTTTTTTGTATTATCATTCTATGCTTAAGAATAGATGGTTTTTTTAATAAAAAAACCCTAACCCTAACCCCCCGAAATAATCCTAATAAATAGAATACATTTCAAGCGGGATTAGGGGCTGAACTCTTACCTTGTAATGTTGTAAGATTTTGAGTTTTGATGTGACTGCATGTGAGTGAATGGCGAGGTGTATGTGCTTGCATGGGGAAAGACTGTGTTTGATGATTGTGAGAATGTAGTTGTGAGTGATAGCATATATGGATTAGTGTAAGCAAGGCAGATTGAGTGAATGAATTACACTAACATTAAATTGTGCTTTGTGTTTACTCCAGTATTTGACAGGGAGGCGTCACCAACAACCATCACATTCCCTTTCAAGCTTTAAATGAATCCCTGCATGAGAATTCAGGTACAATGTACTTGCAAAGACAAAAACAAAGATATGTTATATTTGAAATACTTCTATTTCTCTCAGTGTAGCATTCATACATCAGTCTCCCAATTCTTTTTATATCAAAACCATGTGCTGATATTACCACTTGTAAAATCTACTTTCAAAAGCACATAATGTTGACCTCTGGCATTTCAGAAAGCCAGGAATTCTCACATAAATTTGGTCCCATCCAGTCTGAGTTACAATTGTGAACTTAATATTGGCTGACCATGATATGGCTACAGCAGAGGTGTGACAAAAAACCCAATACGAGCAACACCCAAAACAAACAATCCCGCCAATTACCTAGAAAATACACTTACATTTCCATTAACACACATGTCAAGGATTTGAATGCTGCCAGTCCTGGCGGTTTTACTACTGGACATCCAAACACCATGGATTTCTGTGAACAGTCATGAGCTAATCTCTATGCACCAAATACAGTGAGTGAGTTTGGTTTTATGCCGCTTTAAGCAATATTCCAGCAATATTAGGGCGGGGGACACCAGAAATGGGCTTCACACATTGTACCCATGTGGGGAATCGAACCCGGGCGAACGCTTTAACCCCTAGGGTACCCCACCGCCCATCTCCAAATACAGGGAATGGTGGCCTGTAAACCCTCAGAGGGCCAAGTGTACATTGAGCAGAAGCAACATGTCCATGTTGTTCAGGGTTCACACCTAACATGCCTAAGTTCCTTACAATCTGGCAAGGGTCATATGAGATATAGTACAGTAAAACTAAATTCCCACCCCACCCTCCAATAACTTTCAATGTATGTTACAATGTTCTTCTGCTGTAAAATGATCATCACAATCTATGTACAACATTGAGAGCACTGTTATTGTATATGATATATGTTTTGTAAGATAATAAATAATAACGGCATGATGAGTTACAAGACTGGCTGCCGCCTGAACAGAATGGGAATGGACTTTAGCCAGTTATGTGTACACAGAACACAGATGAGATGTTACCCACAGTAACCGTGTACTGACATGTTTGATATCAAATCAGACATCTTTAACATGATTATGTAAATTTATGAACTTAAGTACCTACAATTTTAATGTCTTCAGCAGTCAAACATGCAATTTGTTTTACCGTTATCCATATAGAAGTCTAAAGCAGTAATTCTGCACTGTAATCAATGAACTGCAGAGATCACCTTCGTCAAGGTGACAAGCAGCATTGGCTGGACGTACATGCTGCCAGACCCGTCAGATATAACCAATAGCAACATGAGCGCTGCTGCTTCTGTGCTGAAGTAACCACATTAACTAACATTACAAAATATGTATTAGTAGCTACACTTTGTGATGTTTCAAGCAAAAAAAACAAAAAATCAGTCACAAAACCGCTTGTACGGTACAAATATTTTGCATTATTTCTCACACAAACCATCTGTGAATTAAATAGTGAATACAACTACATTGCATTTACTTGCTGTGCCATGTTAAGTGATGTGTAAAGTTTTGATGGTTGTTTAAACTTTCAGGGTTGGCATATGAATCTATTCCTGAACACTGATGTTTGAAGATGAAGCGCTGGTGGCAGTATCAGATTCAGCAGATCAACTAATAAAGTTGTGAACAAATCCAAAATACAGCAAACTTAACAATGGTAAAATCTCACATTCATTGTAAGCTGTTGTTGTAGACAAACTTCCGCCAAACAATACGACACAACGCTCACGAAACACTCACTCCAACATCAGCACAACATTCAGTCACCATGGTAACATGTTCAATACATTAGCAAATTTTGCTGATGTGTTTGACCCAAAAAAAACATACTTGTTTCCATTTGGTTTAGCTCTTATATACACACAACAACAACATGGGGTATCATCATGATGTCTGACATATTTACAGTAAAATACTTCACTTTATAACAGCATTGCAGAAGATCCTGCAGCTGTAACTTCAAACCACCAGAAAACAATGGTTGTACATTTCATGATGGTGTGAGTTAAAACATCACACTGGCATTATTCCAGCCATATTGTGACTTCTATCACACAAACAACAGCCCTTCTTGTATGGTACACATCACTTCCCCACCTAATCCCCACTCGGTTTCAGCTTCATCACAAATAATGTCCTCTGTAGGTAAACACCAGCTGTTGATGCAAACAATGGGAACAGGAGCAGGGAAATAAAATATTTGTCACCTAACTATATTAACAATCAAAATCCCTGAAGCCCATTGTAAACTGTATGTTTTGATTCCATATTCAGCAGTTTCTTCAGATCTGAAACAAGAACACAAAGCATCAGCTTGCTGTCATGGCCCATGGACCAGTATGTGGGATAGGTAGTACACCATCTTAAATGACCTCTAAGTGTTATTTCTTTAAGTACACAAGGGAATGTCACAGCACCTTCACTCTTTGTCACAGTAATTCACAAAGGGCATGCCAAAATCAAACATGTTTAGGCAATAGTGATCAAAGATCTACATGTATTTCAATTTGCTGTGGAGCGAAATATTCTAAAGCACGACGTTAAACCCAATTTCACCTCAGCTCAATTTGCTGTGAGTGAGTTTAGTTTTACGCCGCACTCAGCACTATTCCAGCTATATGGCGGCGGTCTGTAAATAATTGAGTCTGGACCAGACAATCCAGTTATCAACAGAATGAGCATTGATCTACACCATTGGGATACGATGACATGTGTCAACCACATCAGAGAGCCTGACCATCCGTTACCATGGGTTACTAAAGATCAATTCTAACCCGGATCTTCACGGGTCGATTTGCTGTGCAGAGTTGCGTCCCTTTGATGCAGGAATTGTTCATTCCATCCAGAAACTGACTTGGCATGTTTTATTTTGTTTCAAACAAACTGAAACTTTACAGCAGGATCCATCACTCTGTCATCATAACATTGGTAATGTACACAGGCAGACTGAGGAATTATTATTATTATTGTTTGTACTCTTCAGGAATATTTTCAGATTAAAAATGCCAAATTTTCTCCTTTGGAAAGCTCTTTTTGCCATACTTTTATGAAGGATGAAACACAGTTTGTGTTGCAATACGAAACTTACCTGCTCGAACTTCTTCTGATAGTGTTCCTTTGGGGAAGTCAATATCAAACGTGATATACAGGGATCCTTTAACGTTGTTATTCTCATAGTTGGGCATCCCCTCATTGGACTTCCTCATGCGGACGCCAGGCCAGGTGATCTTGTCTCGCACAATATGAACCTGTTACACAGGCAGACAACTCTAAATCATGTCACAACATTTACACTTAAACATAGTGAAGGAGAGTACACCTTTGAAGCATGGATTGGACAGGAGATGTAGAAACATGAAGCAGATCATGGTTGTTATGGAAACATATTACCAAATTAAGCTGCATTGCAATGGAAAAAAGTTGCAGGAAATAAAATAAATTAGGTTACATGTGAAGTTTTTAAAAAATGTCAAAACCAAGAGCTTCTTTGAAAACAGTAGTAACCAGACATTTTCCCTATACGTAGCATGTTGGTAAAACTAATTGTGGGTGTGCTTGCAATGAATACCTGAACATTGCTGTGAGAGCTGGGACTTACTTTGTGACCATCCAAATGTTTGATGTCCATCTCGAACCCTGCAAGTGCATCCACCAATGATATTGTCACGTTTGTGTACAAGTCATCTCCTCGACGCTCAAACTTCTTATGTCTAAAACACATGAAATTTGTAAACATGTCAAAATGTCTCTTTCTGGTTGAAGGATATGTTTAGTTCAGTACAATATGAACAAGTGTTTGCCACTAACATGGTAATGTAAGAAGAATGAAGTATAACATATTTACTAGTTTGTATCTATTGGTCACATAGAAGATCACCTTTTGTGTGATATAGTTTATAGACATGATCACTTCTCAGGATCTTCTCCTAACTCTGACTGACTGACTGAGTTTGGTTTTACGCCGCTTTTAGCAATATTCCAGCAATATCACGGCGGGGGACACCAGAAATGGGCTTCACTTATTGTACCCATGTGGGGATTTGAACCCGGGTCTTCGGCGGGACGAGCCAACGCTTTAACCCTTAGACTACCCCACCGCCCCCTCCTAACTCTGAAGATATTTCAGGAATATAGTTGATTTGAATGTACAGACACAGATCCACACATCCACTGTCAGTATCAGTGTGTATTAGGGCTGGGACGGGTTCAAATTTTCTACCCAGGTACCCCAACCCCCATTACCCTACCCCGATACCCATTATGTAATCACCCAGTGTAGGCTTTCGACATAATTGAAGACATTCGGAGCAACGTTTAATGAGATATCGCGTTTACCTAAGTTTGAAAGGTGGTCAAAGTGTCATGGTGACCTTGAAGATAAGGGCAAGGTCACCCAAATTGACTGGTGTCTGTGTAATCCCCCAAAGTAGGCTGTCACCAAATTTGAAGATATTGCGTACAACAGTTCATGAAATACCATGTTAACAAGAATTGGGATGTGCGTACATACAGACGTATATGTACGGACGCTGCTGAATACATAGTGCTCCGTTCTGCGTAAGTGCGTAAGTGCATAAATTATTCATTTCCCCCATTCAGTGAAAACATATATTATTAATTACTTACTTAATTTGTTTTATTTTGAATCTAAGATCTCCTGGTTCGCCGTCAATATGAGGTTCACCTACAACAAAAAGTTTGGATTTACATGCAAATATGTTATTCATAATGATGATGTACATTGCACTGCTAACCCCGGATATCTCTGTGTACAAACTGGTCTCTTCTCAGTTCTTTCAAATAGAAATTGTCTATAACAATTATCAAATTTTCAAAATATGAAATATATTAATGAGTATATATAATGAAAAGGTAGCATTACACAGCTTCTGAAAGTAACGGAGACGTCCTCATGGTGAGTCCCATGTGAAGTGTACATAGTCAATACTACCGCTAAATGTTAGCAATGGTCACAACATTTCTACTGAACTCATACAAATCTGTAATAAAATGATTTGCTGCATCAATACATACCCTCGGCAACAAATGGATATTCTTGCCCGTCTCTCATGCCAGATTCAATCTCTATTTCTAACAGCTTCTCTTCAGGTACAAACCTGAAATAAACCAGAACATGTGTCCTTGAAGTTGATATATATTACTGTGTAATATTTGTAATTCTAAGATTCTGCGCTAAATGATCAAAGGCGCCGACAGTACTGTGTTGACGTCACTACGCCATTCTAGCTGCCCCCTCGTAATCAAGCGCACCCTTCGCAACAAACATTACGACATGTCAGTTGTCATTGCCTAGTACACAGAGCTACAGATACAGTTTTGGGTCATTGAGTTATGTACTCACTTGTGTTAATTAGGTATCCTAATTTTTCTTTGAGTAACCAAATAAATTGTACTCACCTCACTCAAACTCAATTGGGTATTTTGCCATTTTCCATTAAATTCGAAAATATAGTGAAGTTTAAAAGTTAATGTTTGTTATTTATATTGATCTGTAATATGAGAAACGATAAGAAAGACTGCAAGTTGTCAAGTTCATGTCCTGAAATAGAACCTCTCAGTATACTTCAGTTATTTTATCTATCCACCGGTACGCAAGCTAAGATTTGACATTTTTGTGTGTATGCACGTAAGATCACATTTATTGAGTATTTACAAAAATTCAAGAGTATTTACAAAAATTTATACAAACCTGTAGAGGTTATGAATTCTTTGAAGAAAGTCCTCCTTGGGGTACATATAAGCATTTAAATGTCCATTTTAAATCCTACGACAGTTGTAACTATATTTTTTAATAAAATATTTACAAAACAAAAAACTTGTTTTTGTCTTGTGAGACCACCCACAGGGCCCCACCGGACCCCCTACAGCCAAGAGCAGGTAACTCTCGCCGTCTACCTCGTACCTCACTTTTCATGCTGTCGTTCTGTTGAATGGACGTGCGTGGAGTTCGTTTCGAGTTTGCTCTCCTACCGATACGATGAATGTAAAAGAGTCTCAATCTGTATGTATGGTTCCTTTCTCGACGCACGGGCGTTAGCTGGACGTCATATGTTGATATTCTCATTCATCTTTTGTTGTAACTTTGCCGTGGGTTCTCTGTTTTCCAGCCATGTGGCAGGCAAAATGGCGGACCGCTCGATCGTGGTTTCCTTGCTATATGTTCTTGGTAGCTTGTAGTAGGGAGTTCATATATTATGTTTGCATATTATATGGTAGGCTTGCCTAAATTCTCTTTCTTTTCAGCGAATTTGTGGTAAGTCGTTGTTGAGTAATTTTGATAATGTTCGTTTCGTATCACTCAACTTTACTCTATCACTAGTATGTACACGCAGGTTTGGCTAGCCTTTTTTCTGCTTTGCATTGTATGTTTAGTATTTAAATGGCTGTAGCTTGTAGCATTTAAATATCGCCCGTGCGGGTTATTCTTGCTATTTACTTGTGTTTATGTGTTTGCTGCTTCACAGTTCCTGCTAGTAACACTGGCGTGGTTCTGTTTGTTGCAGTTTAAGCCCTGTGCGTTGTGCCGTGCACACTACCGCCACAGGATGGTTATAAAGTGTGCCTCCGGTGTTTAGCCGAGGACGTTCACGACGATCAAGGATGCTCATAATAAACTCCCTTGCGTCAATATTCCTCTTACATTATGTCGTGTTATGATACATATTTCATACGTTTCCACACAACGTGGCTCGTAGGCCGAGGTTGTGTTTTTTGTCTGGGTGTCTGCGCCTCACCCGCATTCTTTCAGGCACACAGATTTTATGTTTTTCACTAATCAGCTTCAGGCGGGGGATAATATTTGATGAAAGGTTTCTACGGAAATCCCTTTAACTATATTTTTTAATAAAATATTTACAAAACAAAAAACTCGTTTTTGTCTTGTGAGACCACTCCTACAGGGCCCAAACGGACCCCCTACAGCCAAGAGCAGGTAACTCTCGCCGTCTACCTCGTACCTCACTTTTCATGCTGAACGTGTCAGACAGAATGAGGGGAGGCGGGTGGCCGTACCCCAAGGAGGACTTTCTTCAAAGAATTCATAACCTCTACAGGTTTGTATAATTCTTTTTCAGAAGAAGTCCTCCTTGGGGTACATATAAGCATATGAAAGACTCCCAAAGATATTAGAGACGGGAGTGGCATTCTGTCTGGCAACAACTAAACCCGTGGTGGAGTGCAATCTACAACCGATACGGAAATAGAAAAAACACCTACCGAGCCATCTGACCGCTGATGCCAATCAGACGGGGGCGTGAACTAGAGAGCCCAAGCTTATATGTCAATTGGCTCAAATCAATTATGACATAAAACCCCACCCCGAACCATTACAATGGAAAGGAATGTATGGGGACATGCCGAAACAACTCCCAACCCTAATATAGCCCCAGCCAGACAAGCGTGGTGAGAGGTATAAGGGTAGGGAAAGCGTAAAAATTTAAACGCTAAAAAGCCAATAACCCAGGAGTCGAGCTAATAAGTACTGCAAACTAATGCTCGAATGCACCCCCTCCTGTTTGGAAGAGGGATTGCCGGGACCTCGATAAAACCCAGAGAAATTATTAGCCTCGCTAAAATCTTTCTGAGGAAATCGAACGAGTACAAACGCCATGCATTGTACGAGTGAAAAACAGGATAAAACACCCCCACCAAATACTCTCGGCGTGAGGAGGGTAAGTGTAGACCACCATCCCACAAAGCTGATTAACACAGACTCCCAAATACCGAAGTCTCAGGAAGAGGGAAAAAACTAAGCGTACAAAAATCCCCTGAATAGCGAAAAGCGTAGCCGAACATGCGTTGGCTCACCATTACACTAACCTGGTCACGTGACATGCGGCTCGAAGAGAGGCATACCAAACAGTGCCCCGTGGGGGGTTCGTACCCAATTCCGTCGCAGGACGGGTTAATAGCATATGACTGGTTAAAGCGTTCAAAACGGACACCGCCCTCTTGAAGAGGGCGTAAGGGACGTATGTACACCCAAACCCGACCCAACCTGAAAGGATGGTAAGGCTAATACGATGCAGTGATATGAAATATATCGACATTGAACACAGAACCGATACCAATGACCAGTTACTAACTTGGTCAGGGTGGAGAGAACCGAAAGACTGAACCGAGCACGATCCTTAGAATGCGTGTCAAGTTGGTAATGGCGAATGAAGGTGTTCTGCCGGCTCCAAAGAGCGACAGAACCGATCTCTTCATTTGAGCAGTGCCGCTGTGTATTGCCAACAAAGCGGCATCTGCCCTACCCAGTCTGTAGGGGAGAGAGAGAGAGAAAGAGAGAGGTTAACCTTATCATTGTAACCGAACAATTACGGAAACAAGCCAACGAGATAAAGTGCGCTTGCTAGCAGACTCCTCAGTCTTCCCGCCACCAAACAGAACACATGGGTACCCGTACGGATCCCTTTTGTTCGTTCGTGACAGTCACGGGTGAGCAATCGAAAGATTGGTCCCCGGTGTGGAAGGCTGGGTAAGGGGTGGACGTGCGATATGAGCAGTCACGTGGAAAGCAATATCGCACTGAGAGTGGTAGGTATCCGGGAGGCGAATACGGACATGATCAGTATAAAATACTGTCAGTGTCGGGTCAGTGGGAATCGCATGGATGTACCTGACCCTTCTACCAGAGCTCACCACAACAAGTAAAGTCGTCTTCCACGTCAACAAGTGAAGTGAGAGAGACGATATACTTGAAAAATTAGGGCCAGACAGCCAATTGAGAATAAGTGGCAATTTTAAGGTGGGCTGTGTCGCCGCCCAGGCGGTCGAACCCTGTTCATGCCAGCTACGACGCGATGTACGAGAGGATGCTGCCTAGGCAGAGCACCTTCGCACGAAGTGTGAAATGTGGAAATAGTCATGGAGTACCCGGGAATGGTGGAGGTCATAAGGCTCTCAACCAAAACGAGGTTATAGTAACTCCAATATCCGAACTAAATCCGCAGAATAGGGATTATGAAATCCCCCTATCTGCAAACCAGCGTGCCCTACCTATCAACACACTGAACGGGTGTCGAATCCCGCCTCGAAGCCAGAATTGTGTCTGCAACAGTTGCAGGAATTCTGCATGTCTGGGTGTTATACCCGACAGAGGCCAAGCCACCCAGTGAATCCGAGGATTCGGGTGTGGCACCCCGTTCAGAGTGAGAATGTCTGGCCGAAAAGGTAATTCGAATCCCGGCGTGCGGGATCGAACACCAACCTAACTGCTGTCAATTACAGCACATTGATGTGCAGGTTGTGACTTCGTCGCCAAGAGACTGCAGGTCGCCCAGAACATCGCCCTAACCCGGTAGGAATGTATCTGGCTGGACTGAGAGCGACGGTGTCTCCAGGGGTGGGGACCCTCAGAGAGACGCCTGACGTCTGTCCATCTGACTGCATGAGGTTGACAATTCCGCCCAGTTTCGTAAGATTGACCAACACTGATAGTGAGGTCCCCAGACTCAATAGTTATTCTAAAACCACATTGAGCCAGTCGCCTAGGTACGGTTGACAACACCGGCACTGCGATCTGGCTATCTGAGCTGTAATAAACCTCAATTTGGTGAACACCCTTGGCACCGTAATGTAGCCTAAGGGAAGCACACTAAACTGGTAATGCGTCCCGTCAAACAAGAACCGAAGGTAAATCTTGAAATCAGGGTGCAATGGAACAAGGAGGTACGCGACCTCGAGGTCGATTGACGTGCGCCAATCCCCTGTCGACAGATGAGATCACCGAGTGCGGTGTCTCCATCTTCAAGGACAGTACCTCTATTAACTTGTTCAGCTCTCAGATGAGAATGGGTCTGAACATTCCGTTCTTAATGGCAACGATGAAATAAATGGAGTCAAACCCCACATTTTCCTGACCATTGGAAACCACCACGCTGGTTGCCTTGCCCAGCCGAGACTGGATCTCGGCACGGAGTATTTTCGCCGTCTCCGGGTAAGCTGACACTGGAGTGTGTCGCTCCGACCGGGGATTGCGGCAGAATACAGTAAACCCCAGCAGTCGGCAACTTAACCTTTGCCGGTGCCTGGGCACCTGAGGAATTAACGAGAAGCTCGACAGACTTCCGTATTCCTCGAAACAGTCCCGGGTGTCATAGGCCCATAACCGCACTCATCATTTGGCTGGCACAGCTACAATGCAGTCCCTAGCCAGATGAGAGTTGACCTCAGTCAGATGCCGCCGACGAAAAAATACCACCGACGCTCTCTCCCCTTTCCACCAGCTCCCTCAGCAGAGCTGAGAGATGCGCCGAGTGGAGCATACAGCGTTGAGCTGTTAAGGGGAAAGAACGGCAGACTGACGACAGAGTGTGAGGCCTTGTCCCGTATGCCTTGCTGGAAGCAGGCTTCTCTCCAGGAGGCGAACTCCAACGGTTCGGGTATTCGACGTGGACAACACCCGAGGCAACACAGCCGCGATTCTATCTCGCACTTGCCTCAGGGACGAACCTACCCAGTGGTAAGGTCAAAGTAGCGAAATGAGCCGAAGCTCAAATTGACTTGTCCAATGTACGAGCCTGAACCCCGGTTCCGAGGCACATGTGAGAAGCCTGACAAATCAAGGTTTCACAAGCACTCAGACAGACCTCGGAGCGTCGAGGTGACCAACACACCCGATAGCATCTTGGTCAAGACGTCGATAGACATCAGGCCGAGAGCTGAACTACCGGCGCCGGGAATCTGCACCCTACCAGTGCCGAAGCCTGGGTCGGTGCTACCCACGGGGTTCAGAG
Source organism: Haliotis rubra (assembly GCF_003918875.1). Taxonomy (NCBI): domain Eukaryota; kingdom Metazoa; phylum Mollusca; class Gastropoda; order Lepetellida; family Haliotidae; genus Haliotis; species Haliotis rubra. Next base: position 72,761 of record NW_025765349.1, on the reverse strand, counting down.
AATCCGCGGGGCCGAAGCTCAGCGGTTCTAGACCGAACCCCGATCCCGAGACACCTAGGAGTAGCCAGTCAGGGCACCAGACGAAGACAGGGTGAAACCTGCATCGCCGGCGCCAGGCGCCTGTGACAAACCTGAACCTGACGGAGCCCTGACATCACGCTATCAATCATCGACTGCCGAAGCATATGCTGCTGAAATAGTGAAGCAATTGAGTCAATATTTAAGGCAGCAACATTGTTTGCGGGAGAACGATAAAGGGATTTCCGTAGAAACCTTTCATCAAATATTATCCCCCGCCTGAAGCTGATTAGTGAAAAACATAAAATCTGCGTGCCTGAAAGAATGCGGGTGAGGCGCAGACACCCAGACAAAAAACACAACCTCGGCCTACGAGCCACGTTGTGTGGAAACGTATGAAATATGTATCATAACACGACATAATGTAAGAGGAATATTGACGCAAGGGAGTTTATTATGAGCATCCTTGATCGTCGTGAGCGTCCTCGGCTAAACACCGGAGGCACACTTTATAACCATCCTGTGGCGGTAGTGTGCACGGCACAACGCACAGGGCTTAAACTGCAACAAACAGAACCACGCCAGTGTTACTAGCAGGAACTGTGAAGCAGCAAACACATAAACACAAGTAAATAGCAAGAATAACCCGCACGGGCGATATTTAAATGCTACAAGCTACAGCCATTTAAATACTAAACATACAATGCAAAGCAGAAAAAAGGCTAGCCAAACCTGCGTGTACATACTAGTGATAGAGTAAAGTTGGTGATCTGAAGCGAACATTATCAAAATTACTCAACAACGACTTACCACAAATTAAGCTGAAAGAAAGAGAATTTAGGCAAGCCTACCATATAATATGCAAACATAATATATGAACTCCCTACTACAAGCTACCAAGAACATATAGCAAAGGAAACCACGATCGCTAGCGGTCCATGTTTTGCCTGCCACATGGCTGGAAAACAGAGAACCCACGACAAAGTTACAACAAAAGATGAATGAGAATATCAACATATGGCGTCCAGCTAAGCCGTCGTAGAAAGGAACCATACATACAGATTGAGACTCTTTTACATTCATCATTATCGGTGGGAGAGCAAACTTCGAAGCGAACTCCACGCACGTCCATTCAACAGAACGACAGCATGAAAAGTGAGGTACGAGGTAGACGGCGAGAGTTACCTGCTCTTGGCTGTAGGGGGTCCGGTGGGGCCCTGTAGGGGTGGTCTCACAAGACAAAAACAAGTTTTTTGTTTTGTAAATATTTTATTAAAAAATATAGTTACAACTGTCGTAGGATTTAAAATGGACATTTAAATGCTTATATGTACCCCAAGGAGGACTTCTTCTGAAAAAGAATCAAGCGTACTTGTACGCACTAGACTGAATAGAAATTGAGTTTTCACATAAATATTTGCGTAATTTACGCAGATCTGCAGCTTATCTGTACCTCTGAGTACCGTCTCCTACAGTACAACTACAGATACAACAATAGAATAGCATGTCATTAGACCTGAACTAGGATTGTTAATGTAGGTCAGCGACACAATCGGTTTTCAATGTGTTTTCTGCCTTAGATTTATCAGCGGAAAGTATTTAATAAGGCATCTTAGAAAAGAAACGCAGTTCACTTGACCCCCATGTACGCTCTGAAAGTGATGCACCTTAGGGACCTGAAGTAAAGACTTGCCTGTCTCAAAGGCCATTACTACATCACAGAGGTGATACGGTTGTGCCAATGACACACTGATATGTGAGGACCTTGTTGACCAGGAAGGTGGCTCACACTGCCAATACCAGGAGGTGGATATAGCATTTCTCACAAGGTCATTCATGGGTTGTTCCAAAAATAAACATATCATCATACCTGTTGTCGATACTTGAACTTGTCACATGTTGAATGTCACCGTCCTGCACTGATGTCACAGACTAGTGCATCGCTAATGTCACCGATATGTCTCTCCAGTTACTGACCTGTACATCACCGTCTCTCCAGTTACTGACCTGTACATCACCGTCTCTCCAGTTACTGACCTGTACATCACCGTCTCTCCAGTCACTGACCTGTACATCACCCTCTCTCCAGTTACTGACCTGTACATCACTGTCTCTCCAGTTACTGACCTGTACATCACCGTCTCTCCAGTTACTGACCTGACATTTGGGCACTCGTCACAGACTTGCTGCTGCATCATCTGGAACCTCCCTGGCCCCAGCTGCTGTGTCACCATCTCCATCCTACAGTTGCATTTCCTCGTTCCTTTAGCAGGTTTCGCAACAGGCTTGTATCTCACCACCTGGGTACAACACACTTCTGATAATGTTTGTCTCCAGGCATGAGGTTATTAGATATCACTTCCAACCTGGATTTGGTTGTAAAAAGTGTTTTTATGAGATATGCTTTTGTGAATATACATGAATCTGATCTTAAGTTGGTTGGTTGGCTTCTTGTTTAACACCACACTCAATATGGCAGCATTCTGTAATTGTTGAGTCTGGACCAGACAATCCAGTGATCAACAGCATGAGCATCGATCTACGCAATTGGGATATGTCATCCAAGTCAGCCTAACCACCCGATCACGTTAGTTGCCTCTTATGACAAGCATGGGTTGCTGAAGAACTATTCTAACCTGGATCTTCATGGGTTGATCTGAGGATGTTTTGTAAATGCTGGTTATTGATTTTGACTGTAATGTTCTCTGAGTTATGTGATTGTTGATCCAGGAATTGTACAGTAACACAATGCCACAGGTTGGATTACACTCTGAACACACAGGGCATGTTTCCATAGTAACTACATTTTACCTTCCTTCAGCTATCCACCTTGTCACTAAAAAACACTTTCTCATGAAAATTAACTCTTGGAGATATAAACCAGGTTGTAAACAATATGTACTTGGCACAATATGACAACTCATGCGGATGGGGAAATCTTATTTCCCCTCTTTTTAAAACCCAAACCAAACTTCTAAGTATAATTTGTTTCTGCTCCCCTCACCTCAACAAAGTTGCCCGAGTAGAGTTCCTCCAGCGTGACGTCCAGGTCCATGATGACATCACCTCCTTTAGGAACCTCTTGCTCTTGCTCCTTCATACCAAACCCAAAGCCAAAGTCACCAAAGAAACTGTCAAGAAATATTTAACTGTTATGTCAAGAAATCTTCTGAATACTAGAGATGTCACGATACATAAGTGTCATGAATTGATACATATCACGATACCCATGTCACGATTCGATACCTATGACAATACCTATTTTGCATAAATTAAGTTACATTTTGAACATTAATATTGTATATTGTAATTTATTCTCAGAGATTAAAAAGTTCTAATTTCCCATCTTTGTGCATTAAAACTAATCATTTACAACTCTCATAACATAAAAAACACGATACAATTGCAAAATGTAAATGATACATAAACATATTTAAACCGACACTTTCAAAATTGTATTGTCTTAGAAAAAGTAGCGATGTATCGTGGCATCCCTACTGAAATCCATAGTATAAAATGGATAACAAGAGCACACCAGCATGTGCACTGTTAATGTGGAGTTGGCAGAACTTTGCAGAGAATAGTTTTTACCTGGAAAAGGGATCTCCTCCCATGTCACCTTTCGAGAGTCCCTCTTCCCCATGGCGATCATACACCTTCCTCTTCTCCTGATCTGACAAAACCTGTGGAGAGTCGGCAGTGGTTACAGTCACACCGATTCATCCATTTGTGTCAAGATCGTTTAGTTGAGGGTCAAAATCGGGTTTCAATCGACTTGCAGAAATAACAATAAAGAACTGGTAGGTGTCATCAGTGATGATCGATAGGCCAATCATCCATGATTATGTTTACATTAAGTTTTAATCGATTGCATGCTATGGTAGCGTAGCGGTCAGCAAAGCAGGCGGGTGGGGTACACCGAATTGTCCGGCCTTGTCATAATGTATTGTACTGTGAGGCATTTCGAATCGAGGTCATCTCAATTTTTTTTTTTTAAATTCAAAATCTTTAATCCTTGCAAAGACACGAGGGCCTGTGATTTTGACCCTCAACTAAACGATCTTGTCACAATTGAATGAAGATATGTCCGGACAAAATGGGGGTGTGGTCGAAGCAAGCCCTCTGATTGGTTGATACTTGCAAATCTGCACATTCTTTGTAATTCGCTGGAATTTTTCCTTTCGTTGACTGCTTAATGTAAGAATATTTTTCGAGCAATGACTTCTCAAAAGAAAGTATCAGTTGTAAATGTCTCCTTAACAAGCATCAACCAACCAGAGGGCTTGCTTCAACCACACCCCCATTTTGTCAGGACATATCGTCAGCCATTTGTGTCAAGATTGTTTAGTTGAGGGTCAAAATCGGGTTTCAATCGACTTGCAGAAATAACAATAAAGAATTGGTAGGTGTCATGATTGGTGATCGATAGGCCAATCATCCATGAATATGTTTACATTAAGTTTTAATCGATTGCATGCGATCGTAGCGTAGCAATCGGCAAAGCAGGAGGGTGGGGTACACTGAAGTGTCTGGCCTTGTGATAATGTATTGTACTGTGAAGCATTTCGAGTCGGGGGTCATCTAAAAAAAATATTTTTCTTAATCTTTAATCTTCGCAAGACACGAGGGCCTGTGGTTACAGTGACTCAACAAACTTGTATGGCACTCTGACGAACATTATATCACAGAGCCGATGTTGTTGAAATGGGGGCGTGTTGCGTGGCCGACATTTGTACCAAATAGACATGCAGAGAGGTGTGCCAGGCCGACTTGCTGGTGTCCTTTGAAGTTAGTAATGCCAATTATCATTGTTTTGATACTAAGGGGTTGCCTTGCCATTTCAGGGAATTAAGCTAACGACGAGTTCACCACTTTGGTTTAAATAACAAGTTCACAACTTACTGAAGTTACTTTGGAAAGGTTTTGAGTTCACCACTTTAATGAACGCTAAGTCCATTCCGTCCCTACGTGGAGGAAGTATATTTAGTGCATCAAGGTTACATGTTTAAGAGTAATCCTGGGAATGTATGTTGAAGACCTGTCCTGCAAGACTGTCAATTTAGTGTCAGCAGGAAACCTTATCTTGACCAAGCAAGAAGGTCATAACCATAACAGGTAGATGTTAATATAAAAGTAAGGTGGTAGAAATATATATATCTAATATTTGCTTTCCTATCTTAATTTGAATTTTGTTAAGGTTATGATAACATTTATGTACAACACTTATCAGCCTATTTCCTCTCTCACGCCATAATAAAAAATTTCCAATTCCTTTAAACAGGTGAAAGAGACCATCAAGGACCTTGCTACCAAGTCCACCAGCCCTCTTGGCCACCAAAGAAAAGGAAGTATCGAAATTTGGACACCTGCTTCTTGACCCTCAAGGAGAGACTTCAGACTAGCTGCAACACTACAATGCAGTTTGTGGATGAAGTTACTGCATGTCTGCACTTTAATTGAAATATATGAGTGAGTGAGAGAGTGAGTTCAACGCTGCTGCTTTAACAATATTCCAGCAATATCTCGACGGCGGACACCAGAAAATAGGCTTCACACATTGTACCCATGTGGGGAATCGAACCCGGGTCTTCAGCGTTACGAGCCAATGCTTTAACCACTAGGCTACCCCTACGCCCCTTAAAATGTATGAAATATATGTGAGGTGCTTAAAATAAATGTATGTAACGTATGAAAATTGTTTAAAAATCAATGTAATGTATGAAAAGTGCTTGTAATTTTTTTAAATGATTTAAACCCCCCTGCCATTGTTTCACCAATTCTTTTAGAATTGGCAATGGTGAAATGTTGCGCCTGACCGACTTGCTAGAAGGGGCTGAAACCTACAAATTAACCTGATTGTCCGCCTGGCAGTACCTCACAGTTTAAAACTGAAGTCAGAACTCTCTCCTACCAAGCCATACCACATCAGACTGAAGTTTCCTTATACCACAACTGGCCAAATAGTGTACTCTTGGAACACCTTCCCATAAACAGGATAAAATATCCCAATTATCTGACTGCCCATGTGCAAAGAAATCTAAACAACGGAACAACTAGCCAATCAGTTTGCAGCAAAATGGTCTAATTCTCAGTGAATCATTGAATATTGTCCTACACAGCTTTTAGGAATATTTCCTGGGTACTAGCGGACTTTATCAAGCTTACTGTAACCATTTTGTTCTATCTAATGATAACTATAATGTGTTGTATCCAGAGTTGAAGGAAAGATGTATTTAATTTGTCAGTGATATGGTTATTGGTCACAGTCGTGATAAATGTCAACTTGGTCAAAAATAATTTTGCTATTGTTTCGCCGAATTGTTTAATATATTCATGACCCAGCCCTCCACACACACACGCACGCACACACACCATTATTATGTGGACATTACCATGTTAGAAAATGTGCAACAAGATGAGGGCTTATCGTAATCACCTCGTATGCAGCGCCGAGATCCTGGAATCTTTCTGCAGCCTCAGGGTCATCTCTGTTCTTGTCAGGATGAAGCTCCCTGGCCAACTTCCGGTATGCTTTCTTGATCTGATTTGTTGTGGCTGACTTGGACACGCCCAAAATGTTGTAGAAGTCTCTCCTGGAACAAAAGAATCATTGACGATGATACATAAAGCCATACTTCATACTTAATTCTTTCACTTGTAGATGTCAAATGAAAAGCAGCAGACTGACACTTCAAGTACACATTAAATTAATATATTTACTGTTATAAAACATGATAAATCAAGCTGACCGTTTGAAATTTAAACTTAATTTGTTATCATTTTGACAAAGTCTTCAAATACTAACTGGTCATAACACAAAAGATATTCTGGAAATTCGAAGATGCAAAGTACTTCATTCCCAACACAATGCAACTGGTGTTAGGTGAGGTGAAATTGGGTTTAACGTCGTGCTTGAGAATATTTCGCTCATATGACGACGTGCATGCGTGTGTATGTGTATGTGCGGCTGCTTGCACTAGCCCAGACTTAAGCTGGTTTTATAGTGCTAGCTCACTGAGATACCATGCCGTAGTGAAGCATGAATACCCTACTCAGACACATTATACTGACTCCGAGCCAACCAGTCCTTGTTGTACCCATTAATGCCGAGAGCCAGGCAGGGACCAACAAGTACAATATTTAACGTCTTTTGGTATGACGCGGTTGGGGATCGAACCCGCGACCTTCCGCTCTCCAGGCGGACAATCTAACCACTACACCACGGAGGCGGTCGCAACTGGTGTTAAGTTCATTGAATGTCAATATTGTCAATACTTAAAAAAACAGAATAATTAAAAAATAAAATAACCATGTTCTGGTGGACTCCTAGTATCAACAGAGAAATTAGGACAATAAGACAGCTGGGGATGATTTAACCATATGACATACTATAGTACTGTCGGAAATAGAAAAAAACTGTTTTTAGGCTCTTACTCTGTATCCCTAAAATTTACACAACTGCAAATAGCATATGTCGAAATAACCCACTTCAGCCTTACTTGGTATTCAGTGGGATGTGTAATAGGATATCCAGAAAAGCATGTTTACTCGTAAAATAGGGCAAAACTTAGAACAAATACGAATAGCCGCTGAAAACAATAGATCAGACTATAGATGGCAATTAAGTCGCTCAGCCAGGTATGATGACGGACCGTCGACTCACCTGGCATGAAATGCATGTGCTGCCTACAGGCGCCCCAAGGGTCATCTCAAAGATATGTTGTGCTTTTTCATGTGTGTTGACTATGCCTCATCTATTGATTAACAGCTTAAGTGTCTTTCTTTCATAAAGTTTATGTTGAGATATGTAGAAGAGTTTGATACCTGATAACCATAAATGTCTCAAAATATATAGGTGGCATGACCACCCGATCGCGAAGATCGACAGGACTGGATATTATTTGTAAATTGTTATGAGATGCCGTGTACTTCCCCAGTATAATTGCCCTAAAGGATTATCGTATCTTAGCTGATATCTCTATCCCCAAGCCCGACCCCAACGATCGTCCGCGACACCCGTCCAGGTTTTGCTTTTGAGACGAACCCTCCAATCTGTTTCTTTTTATAGTGACAGTGAGACTCCATGGTAGCTACATCCTTAATAGTTTCAGCATGAAAGTTATTATTTTTTACGCCAGCTATCGTTTATAATGAAGCTACGTCTAATTTCAAATTCGTCACTTAAAAAGTGTCCTTTATAATACAATATCATCGCACACTAGTTTGCATACAGCCATGGTCTGTTCCAAATGATTCGTTTTGGACTTACAAAAAAATCGCATTGCTCATTTCTGCACTAATCTCTCCTCAGTAAAGTCCTTTTTCTACGTTTCTTGTGTCCCTACCATTGAGACTGTAGTTAGGCCGAACTTAGTTTAAGAGATATTTCACACTTGCACATATCAACTACATAAATTGTAGAGATAAATGAGAAAATACAGTTTCTTTCTATTTCCGACAGTACTATAGTCTCAATGTAGAAAGTTGAAGTACATCTGGCAAATCGTGAACTGTCTGCAGGAAGCCTTATTGATTTGTGATAGGTTTGATTTACAGCTGCCCAGGTGTCTCTTCACACTGTTCCTGACTACATACAATCACCCACTGTCGACCCAGAGGAGTCACAGCGTGGGCAGAGCTACAAGTACACAAGTGTTATAATGCTCATTAAACATCTCACATCATACATTTGTAAAACGTACAGATGGGATGTTTAGGAGAAGTATTTCTGTCCTGTCCACCAGGTCCTAAGATTCAAAATACATGCTGACATGTAATAAGATGTAATCAGATTCCTGTAGGACATTTGTAGTGATGTTTAAGATGTATTAGAGAAATATACATGTTAGATAGCACAGAATTTTCTGGTCATTCTTGGCAACCAACATTCTGATTGGTCCCAAGTCTTCATGTTAACAATGACCTATAAAAGGTTCACATGGTAAGGAAGAGAGTTGTTGAATGTACTTTAACTTATTCATTCTGTCTAAACAATCTTCAGTACAGATAGCGACTACCAAGCAAGTGATCAAAAGTATAAGTGCATGGTCATATAGACTTTAGATTAACAACCACAAAAACTGACTTTCAACAGTTGGATGCAAAGCGCTCCAACGTAACAAATGTTTATTACCAACTTCATCGAGTTATTAGCACCTGTAAGATGACAGTTATAGTCTTCCAACCATAATTTCAAATGGCAAAATTCAGTTTTGCTGAAAAAGTGTTGAAACAATGCAGTTCAGTGGTACCTCTTATATAGAACTAGCTGGTTCAGACTGCCAGCTGTGGCTTCTCAGATTCTGCATGCCCATTTGTCGTAAAATATACACAAGGCACCATACTCCTTTACCATCAAGAACCCCTTTATGACACAATGAGTCATGTGCACCTAGGCCATATAGCTTTTGCAACCCACAAAATAGTAACATAACAAACAGATACAATTCAAGAACTATACTTTAATACTGCTTCATTGATCTCTTAAGACCCATACAAATCAATAGGGTAAACATTGCGAGGCAGGGATTAGGGACCAAGGCTAAACCTAACCCTGAAGAAAATTAAAACTGCCCCACCTAACAGTACATTCAACCGACCATCACGAAATTAGGATACGTTCGGTGAATTGAAAGAAACTCAAAACGAAATAGTCTTATTGAAACATCTGAAAAATAGTTTGTATCTTCAATTCTTAGAAAAACATTTAACCGAAAATAGAAACTGTTCACATATATGGAGACAATTAACATATAAATACAAGAAATGTACAACGTAAATAAACAACACGAACTGCAGATTCTCTGTACACGTGGGCCAATGGCATTTGAGCACGCATTCATTCCACCGGCATCAAGTTTAAAACATTCTTCAGAACAAAATCATACTGAAAAAAAATATTTAAACTCACAGAACATGACACTAAAGTCATGCCATTGACGACCACAACACTATGAATATTCTTACCCTGCCAGAACTTGTATTATCAGAAATAAAACGGTGACAGCGACAACACTCCACGATACAGACGACGCCATGTTTATACTTCCTGAACTGACGAGATGCATCCTGGGTAAGATGAGTTTTTCAGGTGACTGCGTTTTGGCGATGCAGTAAGTGTATATAGAAACACTAAATACAAATATAATGTCATTGTGTTTGTTTATTCCCAGTAGAGGGATTCACGCCAAAACACACACTCATTTGATAACCTCTTATGATACCGGATTGCACAACAACGAAATGCTCCTACCACCAGAGACCATATAATAGATCTATTATATGGTCTCTGCTACCACTAACAAGAATACGGCGACATGTCTTCATTCAAATGTTCCCCAAGTATTTAGTTGAGTTGAGTTGGGCTTTACGTCACATCGGCATTATTCCAGCCATATAGTGACGAGAACAAGTATGCATTAATAAACATTGTAAGTACAGAGTCAAAATGAGTTTTATTTCAAAAACATATATTCATTACATTGTCATTTAGAGACAGAAAAAGGCACAGCACTAAATTCACAGGCAGGCAATTTGTTAGTCACATTACACAGTTTCAATTTATGATACAGATCAACTTCCCTCAGGTAGTTCATTATCAGATGAGCGCTCACACGGGAGAACAGATCTTTCAGGTTTCTTGCATCATACTGTGAGTCCCTTGCAGACGATAAGTCCACACAGTCAAGCAGAATATGCTTGATGGTGAAAACATCATCGCAAGAGACACGCGTGTGTGTGTGTGTGTGTGTGTGTGTGTGTGTGTGTGTGTGTGTGTGTGTGTGTGTGTGTGTGTGTGTGTGTGTGTGTGTGTGTGTGTGTGTGTGTGTGTGTGTGTGTGTGTGTGTGTGTGTGTGTGTGTGTGTGTGTGTGAGACCCGGCAACCAGCAGAGGACGATGTCACATTGGCCAGTAGAAAGGTCGTTGTAAAGTTCTAAAATGTCCAGAATGATTGGGTGACTTGAAGTAACATTTTGAAGTGCTTGAAGGCAAGATAATGAATCTGTAAAAACGATGAAGTTTTTGGAATGTTTTTGCTGTTTAATGTAGGTCAAAGCTGAGAAGATAGCTTTGGCCTCGGCAGTGAAAATGGAACTGTTGTCGGGAATCCTAGAGGAGACAGTCTTGGACTGTAGCACTGGCAACTTGGCCCTCATCCTTGGATCCGTTTGTGAAAATGGATCTATGGGTGTCATACTTGGAACGTAACTGGTTGTATTCCTGCTGGAACACCAAAGGATTTGTTTCGGACTTTTTGAGTTTAGTGAGGGTAAGGTCGACCTGTGGTTTCACCATCTGCCAGGGTGGCGAAGATAGGAGTCGGTAAGGTGCTATGATATTGAGATTAATTTTAGCTGCAGATATGTGTGGATGAATTCTGATTCCAAGTGGTGGAACCAGGCTTGGCAGTTTGGGAAACAGGTTTTCATAGAGAGGGTTGAAAACACAATTGTATGCTGGATTGGACTGATTTGAACGTAATTTAGTGATATACTGCAGTGAAAGTTTAATGCGGCGTTGTTCAAGGGAAGGTTTCTTAGCCTCTGCATATAGACCGTCTACCGGAGAGGTCCTAAAAGCTCCCAGGCAGAGCCTTAGGCCTTGGTGGTGGATAAATTCTAATTTTTCTAAATTGCTTTTGCAGGCTCCACCATAAACAATGGAGCCGTAGTCTAGTTTAGAGCGAACCAAAGATCCGTACAAGTGAAGGAGGGTAGTCTGATCCCTTCCCCACTCTGTATTTGAAACTGTATTAAGCACTTGGTTTTCAAATATTTTATGTGTGGTAAGAATGTCAGATGACGGTCGAATATGAGTCCCAGGAATTTGGCCTCTTCTACTACCTTGATGGGAGTACCATCTAAAGACAGGTCTGGATCCTTGTGTGGTTTAATTGTATTAACGACAAAAGTAAATATAATTGTTTTTGGATTTTGAAAACTTGAAGCCATTTTCATTGGCCCATTTTTGGATTTTGTTCAGACAGAGTTGTAGCTGCCTTTCTATTGCATGTATGTTCTTACCACGACATGAATGATTGAAATCGTCCACGAAAAGTGACCCATCAACACAACTGTTCAAGACGTTAGTGAGGCTGTTAAGTTGATGCTAGGCCTAATCGGGTTAGAATTAGTCAGGTCCGGGCTAGTGAGTGAGTGAGTTTAGTTTTACGCCGCACTCAGCAATATTCCAGCTATATGGCGGCGGTCTGTAAATAATTGGATCTGGACCAGACAATCCAGGGGTCAACAGCATGAACATCGATCTACACAATTGGGATACGATACATCCGGGTTACAATTGGTCTTCAGCAACTCATGCTTGTCGTAAGAGGCGACCTACGGGATCGGGTGGTCAGACTCGCTGAACTGGTTGACACATGCCATCGTATAGATTGGTGCTCTTGCTGTTGATCACTGGACTGCCTGGTCCAGACTCGATCATTTACAGACCGCCACAATATAGCTGTGATATTGCTGAGTGCGGCGATAACAACAAACAAAATAAAAGTCTATTCGTCTTCTGGTTTTATATATACTTGCTCCTTGTTTTTGACAACTTGGCGATTACATCCTTTACAAAACGAATTTGATAAACCTGGGGATCACTACAAGCGTAGTGGCCTGTTCAGACCTTATGGTCCCCGCTCTAGTCCATGTAAAGAACAGGTACGTAAGCAACCCCGAGATTACGTGGCGAACTTTGTTTTTGAAAAAAAGACAACTAAAACTGAAAAATTAACATCTCATCGGGAAATTTCAGACAAAGAAGACTAAATATGAACATGTTGCAAACCATTATTGTTTGAAAAGAACGGAAGTGCATGTGCTTTAATTTGTATCATGGAACTCATAAGTCCCACAGACATGATTACAGTTGGACCCGAAATTACATTATAAGCAGGAATATAGCCAATTTGTTGTTTGGTAATTTGGACTAGTATCCAAAAACAAATTGCTTTTAAATGTAAATGAAATATATGATAATATGTTAAACAATATAATAATAATAAATGCATATTTATAATGCGCCCCTTCCACACCCTAAGGCATGCTCAAAGCGCTACAGAATATTTACACTGGAGTATTTACAGATGAAGTTATACATAATATACTGAGAAAAGGTGGGTTTTAAGTCTGGACTTAAAAATGTCAATTGTGGCAGAGCTTTTAAGGGCACATGGGAGAGAGTTCCAGAGCACAGGCGCGGAGTAAGAGAATGATCGGTGTCCGAAGGATTTCAGTTTGTAGGATGGGATGACCAGTCGGTTTTGTGTGTTTGAGCGCAAGTTGCGTGCGGGGACATACGGATGTAGGAGTTCAGACAAGTAGGAGGGAGCCAAACCATGGAGGCACTTGTACGTCAGACAGAGGATCTTAAAGTCAATTCTGGCCCTAACTGGTAGCCAATGCATTTCTTTCAACACTGGTGTTATATGGGAACGTTTAGAAGTCTTGCTGATGATGCGGGCGGAAGTATTTTGGATCTTCTGAAGCTTATCAAGGAGTTTAGAACTGAGGCCCGAAAGGATGCTGTTACAGTAATCAAGCCTAGATGTAACAAGAGCTCGAACAAGGGCTTGAGTTGCAGCAGTTGTCAGGTATTGCCGAATGTTACCAATGGATCTTAGGTGAAAGTAGCAGGTCCTGCTCAGACGGTTAACATGAGCATCCAGAGTCAAGGAAGAGTCGATGTGGACACCCAAGTCCTTAACCACATCAGAGAATCTGACGTCAGAGTCTGCGACTGTAAGGGTGTCGGTTTTGACCTTGCTGAGTTGTTGCTTTGTACCAATGAGAACTGCTTCTGTTTTTGTGTCATTAAGTTTAAGCATGTTTCCTGTCATCCAGCACTTGATGTCCTGCGTACATTCAGCGATGCACTGAAGAGACGTAGATAGATCTGACAGATGAAATGCTTTCAGGAGCTGGGTGTCATCAGCGTAGGCATGATGAGAAACTGTGTGGTCTGTAGTTATCCTTCCGACATATCCGGTATACAACACAAACAGGACTGGACCAAGGACTGATCCCTGTGGCACCCCCACATGTGATTACAGTGCCTTTTGATCTCTCAGTGCCAACAACAACAGATTGCTGTCGGTCAGACAGATAAGACGTCACCCATTGAAGGGCATGACCTCCAAGTCCGTACTGTTGTGTGAGCCTGGACAAGAGTCTATGGTGATCGATTGTGTCGAAGGCTGCAGAGAGGTCCAACAACACTAGAGCAGCAATCCTACCATCGTCGACAGCACAACGAAGCTCATTCGTCACTTGCAGTAAGGCAGTCTCCGTACTATAGTATTGCCGATACGCTGACTGGAATTCATCAAGCAGAAGATGTTTAGAGAGATGGTCTTTGAGTCTGACATGCACGGCCTTCTCAATTATCTTGGAAATGAAGGATAAATTTGAGACAGGTCGAAAGTTCTGAAGATTCTGAGAGTCAAGATCAAGTTTCTTTAGCAGAGGTTTGACTACAGCATGTTTGAATCTGGATGGAAATACACTACTCTCCAAACTTGAGTTGACAATTTTGGTAATGCTTGGCAGCAACAAGTAAAGATATTGAAACAGAAGTTTAGTTGGTATGGGGTCGGAGTCGCAAGTGGTAGGCTTTGAAGAGCGGATAATTGATTCAATGTCCTTGGGGGTGAAGGGCGCGAACTGTGTTAGTGGATCGCCTGTGAAGAGAGGTTCACTGAAACACCTATCAACTTCCTTGGCTGAAAGTCCTTGTCGAATGGTATCAATCTTTGAAATGAAAAATGAGTTGAAGGAGTCTGCGAGTTCCATGTGACTTTGTCCGGGAGGTACTCTATCACCATCACCTCCTTTACCAAGCAGTTTATTCATAAACCTGTAAAGGGAAGCAGGTTTCCCCATACTATTCTGTATACTGTGAAGACAATATTTCCTTTTAGCGGAGATGATTAAAGAGGTGGTAGCATTTCGGCACTGTTGATATATCTGCCTGTGAATTTCCAGGCGTGTCTTACGCCACTGACGTTCTGCTCAAGTAACTATAATTTTATGTCTTGCCAGAATTGTCTGGATAAAAAGTTTGAAGGTAATAACAATTTTGATAGAGACCGTGTTGAAAATATAGAGTTCAACTTTAGCAACGTTCCTTACATCTATCTACAATACTATAAGTATGTATGAAGATAGATTTAGTACTAGTCTATAGATGTAAACCCACTTGATGACACACCTGTGTCGTTTCGGGACAACCCTTGCTTAGTCATGTGATAAAGAGTATATCGAGAATATAGGAAAAATAACATCAACAAAAGCAACATGCTTGCTGTAAATACGATGAACAGTTGTGAAAGAGTATTTTGGTAGTGTTTATGTGATCATTCCCAAGTTGAAACCAATGCATTAGTTGAACCGGAAATCAGTCCACAAAAGAAATTGGTGCGAAACCAATAAACAAGTTTACAAATTAATACAAACTACTACAGAGGTGTTACAGTGGCAGTATAATAATAACAATACAGACACAGTGATTATAGTAATACAGAAATCAATATTCAATGTCCAAGTTCGGCCTTGGCTAAGTATCTGGGTTTAGAATGATCTCAACACAAAGCTTGCCTTCATGAGATGTAATGTGAGATGAGAGGGAATAGTTAACCAAGTTACCAGTACATTCCGGAACTCCAAATATATTACCAGTCTAAATATATATCACATCACTGCCCCATACTGATTATCAACAGGTACAATGTATTGTATTACACTTCGAACATTGTATCACAATGAATAACACTGCCACATAACAGTAGATATTGTACATAGTCCTGTACCGATGTATACGTAGTGATATATCTGTTGGCTGTACATGTAGTAGCTTTGAAGTCCGACTGTTCATAGACCAAACACGTCTGATAGACATTTCACTTTGAGCAATGTGTTTACTTTAAGGTATTGGGAAGCGACATTGTAAAGTGATATTTAGGTAGATACACGTGTATAGCTATAAACACATTTGATTACGACTCTGTGAGGTTAACATCAGCAAAGTTACAGATGGTAAACACTGACCAGACTGAACCGCATGTTGCTAAGTAGCAACTACCGTTTTCTCACTGGACAGTACAAAATAGCATTTAAACCGAACACATGCAGCATGATTTAACCGAGGGGTTAGCCAATTTCTAAGCAAAAATGAAGATTTTTCATCATGCCAAAGGGCTGAGAAGGACATTTAACGTTTATATTATAAGGCTATTTGAGATATTATTCTATGAATGTGTTACCTTTGTATGGTGAATATATTGTGTGATATTTAATTACATACACCTATCAATATCGTTAGTAAATGGGACAAAGAAACTAGAAACCCTCACACTATATGGGTAAAGCGTGGACACCCTTGCACTAAAGGCCGTAAGGGCATACTGGACACGTAAAACTCACACCTTTACACAATATCGTATGGGCATACTGGACACGTAGAACTCACACCTTTACACTATATCGTATGGGCATACTGGACACGTAGAACACACACCGCTACACTATATCGTATGGGCAAGGTAGACATATAGAGCTCACACCTTTACACTATATCGTATGGACATACTGGACATATAGAGCTCACACCCTTACACTATATGGTATGGACATACTGGACATATAGAACTCACACCGTTACACTATATCGTATGGGGATACTGGACATATAGAGCTGACACCTTTACACTATATCGTATGGGCATACTAGACATATAGAGCTCACACCCTTACACTATATCGTATGGGCATATTAGACATATAGAGCTCACACCGTTACACCATATCGTATGCGCATACTAGACATATAGAGCTCACACCGTTACACTATATCGTATGGGGATACTGGACATATAGAGCTCACACCTTTACACTATATCGTATGGACATACTGGACATATAGAGATCACACCCTTACACTATATCGTATGGACATACTAGACATATAGAGCTCACACCGTTACTACTATATCGTATGGGCATACTAGACATATAGCGCTCACACCCTTGCACTATATCGTATGGGCATAGTAGACATATAGAGCTCACACCTTTATACTATATCGTATGGGCATACTAGACATATAGAGATCAAACCGTTACACTATATGGTATGGGCATACTGGACATATAGAGCTCACACCCTTACACTATATCGTATGGACATACTGGACATATAGAGCTCACACCCTTACACTATATCGTATGGACATACTGGACATATAGAGCTCACACCTTTACACTATATCGTATGGACATACTGGACATATAGAGCTCACACCGTTACACTATATCGTATGGGCATACTGGACATATAAAGCTCACACCGTTACACTATATATGGGTATGGACATACTGGACATATAGAGCTCACATCCTTACACTATATCGTATGGGCATACTGGACATATAGAGCTCACACCTTTACACTATATGGTATGGGCATACTAGACATATAGAGCTCACACCCTTACACTATATCGTATGGGCATACTGGACATATAGAGCTCACACCTTTACACTATATGGTATGGACATACTGGACATATAGAGCTCACACCTTTTACACTATATCGTATGGACATACTGGACATATAGAGCTCACACCCTTACACTATATCGTATGGACATACTGGACATATAGAGCTCACACCTTACACTATATCGTATGGACATACTGGACATATAGACACCGTTACACACATACTGGACATTACACTATATCGTATGGACATACTAGACATATAGAGCTCACACCCCTTACACTATATGGTATGGACATACTGGACATATAGAGCTCACACCGTTACACTATATGGTATGGGCATACTGGACATATAGAGCTCACACCGTTACACTATATCGTATGGGCATACTGGACATATAGAGCCTCACACCACCCTTACACTATATCGTATGGGCATACTGGACATATAGAGCTCACACCGTTACACTATATCGTATGGGCATACTGGACATATAGAGCTCACACACTTACACTATATCGTATGGGCATACTAGACATATAGAGCTCACACCCTACTGGTATGGGCATACTGGACATATAGAGCTCACACCCTTACACTATATCGTATGGGCATACTGGACATATAGAGCTCACACCGTTACACTATATCGTATGGGCATACTGGACATATAGAGCTCACACCCCTTACACTATATCGTATGGGCATACTGGACATATAGAGCTCACACCTTTACACTATATCGTATGGGCATACTGGACATATAGAGCTCACACCCTTACACTATATCGTATGGACATACTGGACATATAGAGCTCACACCCTTACACTATATCGTATGGACATACTGGACATATAGAGCTCACACCTTTACACTATATCGTATGGACATACTGGACATATAGAGCTCACACCCTTACACTATATCGTATGGACATACTAGACATATAGACTGACATTACGCTATATCGTATGGACATACTGGACATATGAGAGCTCTTTTAGCAATATTCCAGCAATATCACGGCGGGGGACACCAGAAATGTGGACATATAGAGCTCACATTGTTACACTATATCGTATGGACATACTAGACATACAGAGCTCACACACCCTTACACTATATGGTATGGACATACTGAACACGTAGAACTCACACCGTTACAATATATCGTATGGGCATGATGGACATATAGAGCTCTCAACGTTACACTATATCGTATGGGCATACTGGACATATAGAGCCCACACCCTTGCACTATATGGTATGGACATACTGGACATATAGAGCTCACACCTTTACACTAAATGTTATGGACATACTTGACATATAGAGCTCACACACTTGCACTATATGGTATTGGCATACTAGACATATAAAGCTCACACCGTTAAGATATATCGTATGGGCATACTGGACATATAGAGCTCACACCGTTACACTATATCGTATGGGCATACTAGACATATAGAGCTCACACCTTTACACTATATCGTATGGGCATACTAGACATATAGAGCTCACACCGTTACACTATATGGTATGGGCATACTAGACATATAGAGCTCACACCGTTACACTATATGGGTATGGGCATACTGGACTTACAGAGCTCACACCGTTACATTATATGCTATGAGCATACTAGACATATAGAGCTCACATCCTTACACTATGTGGTATGGGCATACTGGACATATAGAGCTCACACCTTTACAGTATATGGTATGGGGATACTGGACATATAGAGCTCACACCTTTACACTATATCGTATGGACATACTGGACATATAGAGATCACACCCTTACACTATATCGTATGGACATACTAGACATATAGAGCTCACACCGTTACTACTATATCGTATGGGCATACTGGACATATAGAGCTCACACCCTTACACTATATCGTATGGGCATACTAGACATATAGAGCTCACACCCTTTACACTATATCGTATGGGCATACTAGACATATAGAGCTCACACCGTTACACTATATCGTATGGGCATACTGGACATATAGAGCTCACACCCTTACACTATATCGTATGGGCATACTGGACATATAGAGCTCACACCTTTACACTATATGGTATGGACATACTGGACATATAGAGCTCACACCTTTACACTATATCGTATGGACATACTGGACATATAGAGCTCACACCTTTACACTATATCGTATGGGCATACTGGACATATAGAGCTCACACCGTTACACTATATGGTATGGGCATACTGGACATATAGAGCTCACACCCTTACACTATATGGTATGGGCATACTGGACATATAGAGCTCACACCTTTACAGTATATGGTATGGGTATACTAGACATATAGAGCTCACATCCTTACACTATATGGTATGGGCATACTAGACATATAGAGCTCACACCTTTACAGTATATGGTATTTGCATACTGGACATATAGAGCTCACACCTTTATACTATATCGTATGGACATACTGGACATATAGAGCTCACACCTTTACACTATATGGTATGGACATTCTGGACATATACAGCTCACACCTTTGTACTATATCGTATAAACATACTGGACATATAGAGCTCACATTGTTACACTATATCGTATGGACATACTAGACATACAGAGCTCACACACCCTTACACTATATGGTATGGACATACTGAACACGTAGAACTCACACCGTTACAATATATCGTATGGGCATGATGGACATATAGAGCTCTCAACGTTACACTATATCGTATGGGCATACTGGACATATAGAGCCCACACCCTTGCACTATATGGTATGGACATACTGGACATATAGAGCTCACACCTTTACACTAAATGTTATGGACATACTTGACATATAGAGCTCACACACTTGCACTATATGGTATTGGCATACTAGACATATAAAGCTCACACCGTTAAGATATATCGTATGGGCATATTAGACATATAGAGCTCACACCCTTGCACTATATCGTATGGGCATACTAGACATATAGAGCTCACACATTTATACTATATCGTATGGGCATGCTAGACATATAGAGCTCAAACCGTTGCACTATATGGGTATGGGCATACTAGACATATAGAGCTCACACCGTTACACTATATGGGTATGGGCATACTGGACATACAGAGCTCTCACACCGTTACATACTTATATGCTTACACTATATGTATGGACATACTGGACATATAGAGCTCACACCCTTACACTATATGGTATGGGCATACTGGACATATAGAGCTCACACCTTTACTATATATAGTATGGGGATACTGGACATATAGAGCTCACACCTTTACACTATATCGTATGGACATACTGGACATATAGAGCTCACACCCTTACACTATATCGTATGGACATACTAGACATATAGAGCTCACACCCTTACACTATATCGTATGGGCATAGTAGACATATAGAGCTCACACCTTTATACTATATCGTATGGGCATACTAGACATATAGAGATCAAACCGTTACACTATATGGTATGGGTATACTAGACATATAGAGCTCACATCCTTACACTATATGGTATGGGCATACTGGACATATGGAGCTCACACCTTTACAGTATATGGTATTTGCATACTGGACATATAGAGGTGACACCTTTATACTATATCGTATGGACATACTGGACATATAGAGCTCACACCTTTATACTATATCGCATGGGCATACTAGACATATAAAGCTCAAACCGTTACACTATATGGTATGGGTATACTAAATATATAGTGCTCACATCCTTACACTATATGGTATCGGCATACTGGACATATAGAGCTCACACCTTTACAGTATATGGTATGGGTATACTAGACATATAGAGCTCACATCCTTACACTATATGGTATGGGCATACTGGACATATAGAGCGCACACCTTTACAGTATATGGTATTTGCATACTGGACATATAGAGATGACACCTTTGTACTATATCGTATGGACATACTGGACATAAAGAGCTCACACCTTTACACTATATGGTATGGACATACTGGACATATAGAGCTCACACCTTTATACTATATCGTATGGACATACTGGACATATAGAGCTCACACCTTTATACTATATCGTATGGACATACTAGACATATAGAACTCACACCCTTACAACATATGGTATGGACATACTGGACATATAGAGCTCACACCGTTACACTATATCGTATGGACATACTAGACATATAGAGCTCACACACCCTTACACTATATAGGTATGTACATACTGGACACGTAGAACTCACACCGTTACGGTATATCGTATGGGCATGATGGACATATAGAGCTCTCACCGTTTCTATATAATCGTATGGGCATACTGGACATATAGAGCCCACACCCTTGCACTATATGGTATGGGCATACTGGACATATAGAGCTCACACCTTTACACTAAATCTTATGGGCATACTGGACATATAGAGCTCACACCCTTGCAATATATAGTATGGGCATACTAGACATATAGAGCTCACACCCTTGCACTATATCGTATGGGCATACTGGACATATAGCGCTCACACCTTTATGCTATATCGTATGGGCATGCTAGACATATAGAGCTCAAACCGTTGCACTATATGGGTATGGGCATACTAGACATATAGAGCTCATATCCTTACACTATAGGGTATGGGCATACTGGACTTATAGAGCTGACACCTTCATATTATATCGTATGGACATACTGGACATATAGAGCTCACACCTTTACACTATATGGTATGTACATACTGGACATATAGAGCCCACACCCTTGCACTATATGGTATGGACATACTGGACATATAGAGCTCACACCTTTACACTAAATGTTATGGACATACTTGACATATAGAGCTCACACACTTGCACTATATGGTATTGGCATACTAGACATATAAAGCTCACACCGTTAAGATATATCGTATGGGCATATTAGACATATAGAGCTCACACCCTTGCACTATATCGTATGGGCATACTAGACATATAGAGCTCACACATTTATACTATATCGTATGGGCATGCTAGACATATAGAGCTCAAACCGTTGCACTATATGGGTATGGGCATACTAGACATATAGAGCTCACACCGTTACACTATATGGGTATGGGCATACTGGATTTACAGAGCTCACACCGTTACATTATATGCTATGAGCATACTAGACATATAGAGCTCACATCCTTACACTATGTGGTATGGGCATACTGGACATATAGAGCTCACACCTTTACAGTATATGGTATTTGCATACTGGACATATAGAGCTGACACCTTTATATTATATCGGATGGACATACGGGACATATAGAGCTCACACCTTTACACTATATGGTATGGACATTCTGGACATATAGAGCTCACACCTCTGTACTATATCGTACGGACATACTGGAAATATAGAGCTCACACCTTTACACTATATGGTATGGACATACTGGACATATAGAGCTCACACCTTTACACTAAATCTTATGGGCATACTGGACATATAGAGCTCACACACTTGCAATATATAGTATGGGCATACTAGAGATATAGAGCTCACACCCTTGCACTATATCGTATGGGCATACTGGACATATAGCGCTCACACCTTTATGCTATATCGTATGGGCATGCTAGACATATAGAGCTCAAATCGTTGCACTATATGGGTATGGGCATACTAGACATATAGAGCTCATATCCTTACACTATAGGGTATGGGCATACTGGACTCATAGAGCTCACACCTTTACAGTATATGGTATTTGCATACTAGACATATAGAGCAGACGCCTTTATACTATCTCGTATGGACATACTGGACATATAGAGCTCACACCTTTACACTATATGGTATGGACATTCTGGACATATACAGCTCACACCTTTGTACTATATCGCATAGACATACTGGACATATAGAGCTCACACCGTTACACTATATCGTATGGACATACTAGACATACAGAGCTCACACACCCTTACACTATATGGTATGGACATACTGAACACGTAGAACTCACACCGTTACAATATATCGTATGGGCATGATGGACATATAGAGCTCACACCGTTACACTATATGGGTATGGGCATACTGGACTTACAGAGCTCACACCGTTACATTATATGCTATGAGCATACTAGACATATAGAGCTCACATCCTTACACTATGTAGTATGGGCATACTGGACATATAGAGCTCACACCTTTACAGTATATGGTATTTGCATACTGGACATATAGAGCTCACACCTTTATATTATATCGTATGGACATACTGGACATATAGAGCTCACACCTTTACACTATATGGTATGGACATTCTGGACATATAGAGCTAACACCTCTGTACTATATCGTACGAACATACTGGACATATAGAGCTCACACCTTTATACTATATGGTATGGACATACTCGACATATAGAGCTCACACCCCTGCACTATATGGTATGGGCATACTGGACATATAGAGCTCACACCTTTACACTATATCGTATGGGCATACTAGACATATAGAGCTCACACCGTTCCACTATATCGTATGGGCATACTGGTCATATAGAGCTCACATCCTTGCACTATATCGTATTGGCATACTAGACATATAGAGCTCACACCGTTCCACTATATGGTATGGGCATGTAACAATTATAGATGCAGCAAAAGCATTAGAAGTATATGGCATAGAAGGTTTGGCAATAACTGATACCTATGAGGTGCATTGTTGTTCAACGAACAATTGATTGAATACATATGTGGCCAAACTCCAATAGTTGACCTGAGTAGGCGTTCCCACTAGCTATGTACTTTACAGATCATAAGACACGTATCCAAGGGTCGCTGCTCTGCTAGTGTGTCTCGATATGTGATTTGATAAGGGTGGATGATAAACATAGATACTGATAAATGTATTAACATACTACGTTTGCTTAATTCTGTCTGGGGGCGGTGGGGTAGCCTAGTGGTTAAAGCGTTGGCTCGTCACGCCGAAGACCCAGGTTCGATTCCCCACATGGGTGCAATGTTTGAAGCCCATTCTGGTGTCCCCGTCGTGATATTGCTGGAAGATTGCTAAAAGCGGCGTGAAACTAAACTCACTCACTCACTAACTATCTGACCAGCACAGTAAGGGATAGCGCTCCTGAATTATGTCCTATTTCCGTTATCGAATTGACTATCGGCAGGTTAAAGCTAATGGAACATGGTCGGTTAGTATATTCCATCAGTTCACAATTTCCCAACACTGCATACGTCGTATATAACGCGTTGAAATAAATGTGTAATTTTGTCCATATCTTAACGTTGTTGCTGTAATAGATACCTGTCACCGAATAACTTCACTTCATGCAATTTAGGGAGTAAGAAATGTTTTAGTATCTGTTTGAATATCCGTTCTCTTATGACGGTTCATATCATGCGGTACTGGCGGTGAAGGGAAGCAACTCGTGTAGACCCTTGATTTCCATGTGTCTTCGATCAGAAGATGCTGTTAGATCTCTAAACCATAGTCCACCCTGTGCTCAATGTATCAATGTTGTTCATCGATATAAGTTATAGTATACCTGTATAGTTCATATATATAACATGAGAATAAGGCCACCAGATCTGTTCATAATTTTGTGAATGTATGTTCATATATCGAGGGACTAATTACTTTTGAATTTTTCAGCTCCATCTTCAGGACAGAAAGGACGGAAGTTACAGGTTCTTATGGCCGTGATCTACTACTATGCTTCCTCGCTAGACTGCCCATTCTATCTTATCTCGTGCCTACTGTACCCAGTGTTTGGTCAACCCGGTGTTCACAATCTACCCAGTGTTCACTCTACACATTAAACAGTCAACCTGGTGTTCACTATCTACCCTGTGTTCACTCTACGCATTAAACAATCAACCCGATGTTCACTATCTACCCTGTGTTCACTCTACGCATTAAACAGTCAACCTGGTGTTCACTATCAACCCAGTGTTCACTCTAAGCATTAAACGGTCAACCCGATGTTCACCATCTACCCTGTGTTAACTCTAAGCATAAAACAGTCAATCCTGTGTTTACTATCTACCCTGTGTTCACTGTACGCATTAAACAGTCAACCCTGTGTTCACTATCTATCCTGTGTTCACTCTACGTATTAAACAGTCAACCTGATGATTACTATCTACCCAGTGTTCACTCAACACTTTAAACAGCCAATCCGGTGTTCACTATCTACCCTGTGTTCAGTCTACGCATTAAACAGTAAACCTGGTGTTTAATATCTACCCAGTGTTCACTACACGCATTAAACAGTCAACCTGGTGATGAGAATCTACCCTGTGTTCACTCTACGAATTTAACAGTCAACCCGGTGTTTACTATCTACCATGTGTTCACTCTACACTTTAAACAGTCACCCTGGTGTTTGCTATTATCATGTGTTCACTCTACACTTTAAACAGTCAACCCGGTGTTTACTATCTACCCTGTGTTCACTCTACGCATCAAACAGTCAACCTGGTGTTTACTATCTACCCAGCGTTCACTCCACGCATTAAACAGTCAACCTGGTGTTTACTATCTACCCAGTGTTCACTCTACGCATCAAACAGTCAACCTGGTGTTTACTATCTACCCAGCGTTCACTCCACGCATTAAACAGTCAACCTGGTGTTTACTATCTACCCAGTGTTCACTCTACACTTTAAACAGTAAACCCTGTGTTCACTATCTACCTGTGTTCACTCTACGCATTAAACAGTCAACCCTGTGTTCACTATCTACCCTGTGTTCACACTACACTTTAAACAGTCAACCCGGTGTTTACTATTTACCAAGTTTTCACTCTACACTTTGAACAGTGAACCCGGTGTTTACTATCTACCCTGTGTTCACTCTACACATTAAACAGTCAATCAGGTGTTTACTATCTACCAAGTGTTCACTCTACACATTAAACAGTCAACCCTGTGTTCACTATCTACCCTGTGTTCACTCTACACATTAAACAGTCAACCCGGTGTTCACTATTCACCTGTGTTCACACTACACTTTAAAGAGTCAAACCGGTGTTTATTATTTACCCTGTTTTCACTCTACACTTTGAACAGTGAACCCGGTGTTTACTATCTACCCATTGTTCACTCTACACATTAAACAGTCAATCAGGTGTTTACTATCTACCCTGTGTTCACTCTACGCATTAAACAGTCAACCCGGTGTTCACTATCTACCCTGTGTTCACTCTACACTTTAAACAGTCAACCCGGTGTTTACTATATACCCTGTGTTCACTCTACACATTAAACAGTCAACCCGGTGTTCACTATCTACCCTGTGTTCACTGTACGCATTAAACAGTCAGCCCTGTGTTCACTATCTATCCTGTGTTCACTCTACGTATTAAACAGTCAACCTGGTGATTACTATCTACCCAGTGTTCACTCAACACTTTAAACAGCCAATCCGGTGTTCACTATCTACCCTGTGTTCAGTCTACGCATTAAACAGTAAACCTGGTGTTTACTATCTACCCAGTGTTCACTACACGCATTAAACAGTCAACCCGGTGTTCACTATCTACCCTGTGTTCACTCTACGCATTAAACAGTCAACCCGGTGTTTACTATCTACCCTGTGTTCACTCTACCCTTTAAACAGTCAACCCGGTGTTTACTATCTACCCAGCTTTCACTCTACACTTTGAACAGTGAACCCTGTGTTCACTATCTACCCTGTGTTCAATCTACACATTAAACAGTCAATCCGGTGTTTACTATCTACTCAGTGTTCACTCTACGCATTAAACAGTCAATCTGGTGTTTACTATCTACCCTGTGTTCACTCTACGCATTAAACAGCCAACCCGGTGTTCACTATCTACCATGTGTTCACTCTACACATTAAACAGTCAACCTGGTGTTCACTATCGACCCTGTGTTCACTCTACGCATTAAACAGTGAACCCGGTGTTTACTATCTACCATGTGTTCACTCTACCCTTTAAACAGTGAACCTGGTGTTTACTATCTACCCAGCTTTCACTCTACACTTTGAACAGTGAACCCGGTGTTTACTATCTACCCTGTGTTCACTCTACACATTAAACAGTCAATCCGATGTTTACTATCTACTCAGTGTTCACTCTACGCATTAAACAGTCAATCTGGTGTTTACTATCTACCCTGTGTTCACTCTACGCATTAAACAGTCAACCCGGTGTTCACTATCTACCCTGTGTTCACTCTACACATTAAACAGTCAACCTGGTCTTCACTATCGACCCTGTGTTCACTCTACACATTAAACAGTCAACCCGGTGTTCACTATCTACCCTGTGTTCACTCTACGCATTAAACAGTGAACCCGATGTTCACTATCTACCCAGCGTTCACTCCACGCATTAAACAGTCAACCTGGTGTTCACTATCGACCCTGTGTTCACTCTACGCATTAAACAGTCACCCCGATGTTCACCATCTACCCAGTGTTCACTCTACATATGATTAAACAGTGAACCCGATGTTCACTATCTACCCAGTGTTCACTCTACATAATAAACAGTCAACCCGGTGTTCACTCTACTCACTACACAACCGCTTCTCACAATGTTAAATGTCAGCAAGGACCAAGGCATTGGACAACATTACATCTTAGTAACGAGCGTGGAGTACTGCTGTGGACAACCTTACCACTCAGTAACGATATTGGGACTACTGTGGTTTACAACCTTACATCTTACTAACGAGCATAGACCAGGCAACGGAAGACGAACGTTTGTCACTGTCAAGGTCAGTTGAGGTAGTTATTGCCATCAGTGTACAGGTACCGCTTATAACGTTGAAAAGGTCTAATTGTCTGCATCGCTACGTAAGTGGTCTGTTGTAATCATATTCCTATGACAACCCAAGTAGGTTGTCCTTAGGACTGCTGGCTGGTGTATTTGTGACACTCAAACATCGTAACTTATGTGCTCACCCAATATGCTTCCATTAATGGTTTGAAAAACAAGGCAAACGCAATTATCAGGTGTGTTTTTATTGTCACAATGTAGGAATCTGACATGTCCCGACGCATCAACCGGCGTATACCTGGACCTTGTGCCAGTAGCCGATCGTGTTGCTGTGTACGCAGCCCTTGGGGCCGCCGTTGTGGATTCTGGCATAGTCCTCGCAGGTAGGGGTCCTTCCCCCGGTGCAGTAGGTGCCGTAACGATTCATGTAGGCGATCACGCATCTGTCTGCGCAGGCCTTGTCTTTGGCACAGGCCTCCCAACCTGCATACATCCATATATTATCCATCAATCATCATGAATAGATACAATCAAAGATCACCAATCAGTATGTCATCAACCCCTCCATCCAATTTCAGAAACACCTCACAAAGATATCTATAATCCTCACTCATTATTGGTCAGTTCCTGGATCATCATCAACAATGCGCAATCAATTTGTTGATCATAATCATGAAACAATACATCAGTAATGCATCCATCCAATCATCAATCATCGAAGGAAACATGACCGATCCCTCCATCATTAAACAGTACATCAATCACCAGTACATCCATCATTAAACAGTACATCCATGACCAGTACATCCATCATTAAACACTACATCCATCACCAGTACATCCATCATTAAACAGTACATCCATCATTAAACAGTACATCCATCACCAGTACACCCGTCAATAAACAGTACATCCATCACCAGTACATCCTTCATTAAACAGTACATCCATCACCAGGACACCCATAATTAAACAGTACATCCATCACCAATACATCCATCATTAAACAGTACATCCATCACCAGTACATCCATCATTAAACAACATATCCATCATTAAACAGTACATCCATCACCAAAACATCCATCATTAAACAGTTCATCCATCACCAGTACATCCATAATTAAACAGTACATCCATCACCAATACATCCATCATTAAACAGTACATCCATCACCAGTACATCCTCCATTTAACAGTATATCCATCACCAGTACATCCATCATTAAACAGTACATCCATCACCAGGACACCCATAATTAAACAGTACATCCATCACCAGTACACCCGTCATTAAACCGTATATCCATCACCAGTACATCCATCATTAAACAGTACATCCATCACGAGGACACCCATAATTAAACAGTACATCCATCACCAATACAAACATCATTAAGCAGTACATCCATCACTAGTACATCCATCATTTAACAGTACATCCATCACCAGTACATCCATCATTAAACAGTACATCCATCACCAGTACATCCATAATTAAACAGTACATCCATCATCAGTACACCCGTCATTAAACAGTATATCCATCACCAGTACATCCATCATTAAACAGTACATCCATCACCAGGACACCCATAATTAAACAGTACATCCATCACCGATACAAACATCATTAAGCAGTACATCCATCACCAGTACATCAGTCCTTAAACAGTACATCAATCACCAGTACATCCATCATTAAACAGTACATCCATCACCAGTACATCCATCAATAACAGTATATCCATCACCAATAGATCTATCATTAAACAGTACATACACCACCAGTACATCCGTCAATAAACAGTATATCCATCACCAATACATCCATCATTAAACAGTACATCCATCACCAGTACATCCATCTTGAAACAAAACATCATCAACAAATGCGTCCATCATCAAACAATAAACTACCAATCAACCCACCACCAAAAATTGCATCGCTAATCCACCCATTCATCTTCCATCAGTCAATTACCAATCCATCCATCCATCAGCAAACATTACATCACCAATCCATCCATCCATCAGCAAACATTACATCACCAATCCATCCATCTATCAGCAAAAATTGCATCACCATTCCATCCATCTTTCCATCAGCAAACATAAAATCACCAATCCATCAATCCATCAACAAACATTACATCACTAATCCATCCATCCATTCATTAGCAAACATTACATCACTAATCCATCCATCCATCCATTAGCAAACATTACATCATTAATCCATCCATCCATCAGCTAACATTACATCACCAATTCATCCATCCATCAGCAAACATAACATCACTAATCCATCCATCCATCCATCAGCAAACATAAAATCACCAATCCATCCATCCATCAGCAAACATTACATCACCAATCGATCCATCCATCAGCAAACATTACATCAACAATTCATCTATCCATCAGCAAACATAACATCACTAATCCATCCATCCATCCATCAGCAAACATAAAATCACCAATCCATCCATCCATCAGCAAACATTACATCACCAATCGATCCATCCATCAGCAAACATTACATCAACAATTCATCCATCCATCAGCAAACATAAAATCACCAATCCATCCATCAGCAAAGATTATATCACCTATCCATCCATCCATAAGCAAACATTACATCACCAATCCATCCATCCATAAGCAAACATTACATCACCGATCCATCCATACATCAGCAAACATTACATCACCAATCTATCCATCCATCAGCAAACATTACATGACTAATCCATCCATCCATTCATCAGCAAACATAACATCACCAATCCATCCATCAGCAAACATTACATCACCAATCCATCCATCCATCAGCAAACCTTACATCATCCATTCCATTCCATCCATCTTTCCATCAGCAAACATAAAATCACCAATCCATCAATCCATCAACAAACATTACATCACTAATCCATCCATCCATTCATCAGCAAACATTACATCACCAATCCATCAATCCAGCAGCAAACATTACATCACCAATCCATCCATCCATCAGCAAACATTACATCACCAATCCATCCATCCATCCATCCATACGTCAGAAAAAATTACATCACCAATCCATCTATCCATTCATCAGCAAACATAAAATCACCAATCCATCAATCCATTAGCAAACAATAAATCACCAATCCATCCATCGATCAGCAAATATTGCATCACCAATCCATCCAATCATCTTCCATCAGCCCATCACCAATCCAACTTCTTTCAGTACATCACAGTTTCATCCATCCATTAGCAAACATTACATCACTAATCCATCCATCCATCAATCAGCAAACATTACATCACCAATCCATCCATCAGCAAACATTACATCACCAATCTATCCATCCATCAGCAAACATTACATCAATCCATCCATCCATCAATCCTTATACAATCCATCCATCATCAGCCATCGATCAGCAATCCATCCATCCATCAGCAAACATTACATCACCAATCCATCCATCCATCAGCAAACATTACATCACTAATCCATCCATCCATCAGCAAACATTACATCACCAATCCATCCATCCATCAGCAAACATTACATCACTAATCCATCCATCGATCAGCAAACATTACATCACTAATCCATCCATCTATCAGCAAACATTACATCACTATCCATCCATCATTAGCAAACATTATATCCATCCATCAAAGCAAACATAATCCATCCCATCCATCAGCAAACATAACATCACCAATCCATCCATCCATCAGCAAACATTACATCACTAATCCATCAATCCATCCATCAGCAAACATAACATCACCAATCCATCCATCCATCAGCAAACATTACATCACTAATCCATCCATCCATCAGCAAACATTACATCAACAATTCATCCATCCATCAGCAAACATTACATCACCAATCCATCCATCCATCAGCAAACATTACATCACTAATCCTTCCATCCATCCATTAGGAAACGTTACATAACTAATCCATCCATCCATCAGCAAACATTACATCATCAATCCATCCATCCATCACAAACCTTACATCACCAATCCGTCCATCCATCAGCAAACATTACATCACTAATCCATCCATCCATCCATCAGCAAACATAAAATCACCGATCCATCCATTCATCCATCAGCAGACATTACATCACCAATCCATCCATCTATCAGCAAACACTACATCACCAATCCATCCATCCATCAGCAAACATTACATCCCTAATCCATCAATCCATCTATCAGCAAACATAAAATCACCAATCCAATCATCCATCCATCAGCAAACATTATATCTCAATCCATCCATCCATCAGCAAACATTACATTACCGACCCATCCATCCATCCATCAGCATACCTAAAATCACCAATCCAATCATCCATCCATCAGCAAACATTATATCACAATCCATCCATCCGTAAGCAAACATTACATCACCGATCCATCCATCCATCAGCAAACATTATATCACCACTCCATCCATCCATCAGCAAACATTACATCACCGATCCATCCATCCATCAGCAAATAATGCATCACCAATCCATTCATCCATCAGGAAATATTGCATCACCAATCCATCCATTCATCTTCCATCAGTCCATCGTCAATCCATCCATCCATCAGCAAACATTACATCACCAATCCATCCATCCATCAGCAAACATTACATCACCAATCCATCCATCCATCAGCAAACATTACATCACTAATCCATCCATTAGCAAACATTACATAACTATTCCATCCATCTATCAGCAAACATAAACTCAACAATTCATCCATCCATCAGCAAACATGTCATGACTAATCCATCTATCCATCAATAAGCAAACATAAAATCACCAATCCATCAATCCATCAGCAAACATTACATTACCGACCCATCCATCCATCCATCAGCATACCTAAAATCACCAATCCATTCATCCATCCATCAGCAAACATTATATCACAACCCATCCATCCGTAAGCAAACATTACATCACCGATCCATCCATCCATCAGCAAACATTATACCACCAATCCATCCATCCATCAGCAAACATTACATCACCGATCCATCCATCCATCAGCAAATAATGCATCACCAATCCATTCATTCATCAGGAAATATTGCATCACCAATCCATCCATTCATCTTCCATCAGTCCATCGTCAATCCATCCATCCATCAGCAAACATTACATCACCAATCCATCCATCCATCAGCAAACATTACATCACCAATCCATCCATCCATCAGCAAACATTACATCACCGATCCAGCCATTCATCTTCCATCAGTCCATCACCAATCCATCCATCCACGAGGAAACATTACATTTCCAATCCATGAACCCACCCATCTTCCATCAGTACATCACCGATCCATCCATCTATCAGCAAACATTGCATCACCAATCCATCCATTCATCAGCAAACATTACATCACCGATCCATCTATACATCAGCAAACATTTCATCACCAATTCATCCATCCATCAGCAAACATTACATCACAGTCTATCACCAATCCATCCATCCATCAGTAAACATTGCATCATCAATCCATCCATCCATCAGCAAACATAACATTACTGATCCATCCATCCATGACAATCATTACATCACCGATCCATCCATCCATAAGCAAACATTACAATACCGATCCATCCATCCATCAGCAAACATTACATCACCAATCCATCCATCCATCAGCAAACATTACATGACTAATCCATCCATCCATTCATCAGTAAACATAACATCACCGATCCATCCATCCATCCATCAGCAAACATTACATCACCAATCCATCCATCCATCAGCAAACATTACATCACTAATCCATCCATCCATCAGCAAACATTACATCACCAATCCATCCATCAGCAAACATTACATCACCGATCCATCCATCCATCAGCAAACATTACATCACCAATCCATCCATCCATCAGCAAACATTACATCACCAATCCATCCATTCATACGTCAGAAAAAATTACATCACCAATCCATCAATTCATCCATCAGCAAACATTACGTCACCAATCCATCCATCCATCCATGCATCAGGAAACATAACATCACCAATCCATCCATCCATCCATCCATCAATAAACATTACATCACCAATCCATCCATCCATCAGCAAACATTACATCACCAATCCATCCATCCATCAGCAAACATTACATCACCAATCCATCCATCCATCAGCAAACATTACATCACCAATCCATTCATCCATCAGCAAACATTACTTCACCAATCCATCCATCCATCAGCAAACATTACATCACCAATCCATCCATCCATACGTCAGAAAAAATTACATCACCAATCCATCAATCCATCCATAAGCAAACGTTACATCACCAATCCATCCATCCATCCACCCATCAGCAAACATAAAATCATCAATCCATCTATCAATCAGCAAATATTGCATCACCTATCCATCCATCCATTAGCAAATAATACTTCACCAATCCATCCATCCATCAGCAAATAATGCATCACCAATCCATTCATCCATCAGGAAACATTGCATCACCAATCCATCCATTCATCTTCCATCAGTCCATCGCCAATCCATCCATCCATCAGCAAACATTACATCACCAATCCATCCATCAGCAAACATTACATCACCAATCCATCCATCCATCAGCAAACATTACATCACCAATCCATCCATCAGCAAACATTACATCACCGATCCAGCCATTCATCTTCCATCAGTCCATGACCAATCCATCTATCCATGAGGAAACATTACATTACCAATCCATGATCCCACCCATCTTCCATCAGTACATCACCGATCCATCCATCTATCAGCAAACATTACATCACCAATCCATCCATTCATCAAACATTTCATCACCAATCCATCCATTCATCCAACCTTTCATCACCAATTCATCCATCCATCAGCAAACATTACATCACCAATCCATCAACCCACCCATCTTCCATCAGTACATCACTAATCCATCTATCCATCCATCTTCTATCAGTACATCACCAATCCATCCACCCATCAGCAAACATTACATCAGTCTATCACCAATCCATCCATCCATCAGCAAACATTATATCACCAATCCATCTATCCATCAGCAAACATTACATCACCGATCCATCCATCCATCAGCAAATAATGCATCACCAATCCATCCATCCATCCATCAGCAAACATTATATCACCAATCCATCTATCCATCAGCAAACATTACATCACCGATCCATCCATCCATCAGCAAATAATGCATCACCAATCCATCAACCCACCCATCTTCCATCAGTACATCACCGATCCATCTATCCATCAATCTTCCATCAGTACATCACCAATTCATCCATCCATCAGCAAACATTACATCAGTCTATCACCAATCCATCCATCCATCAGCAAACATTATATCACGAATCCATCTATCCATCAGCAAACATTACATCACCGATCCATCCATCCATCAGCAAATAATGCATCACCAATCCATTCATCCATCAGGAAATATTGCATCACCAATCCATCCATTCATCTTCCATCAGTCCATCACCAATCCATCCATCCATCAGCAAACATTACATCACCAATCCATCCATCCATCAGCAAACATTACATCACCAATCCATCCATCCATCAGCAAACATTACATCACCAATCCATCTTTCAGCAAACAGTACATCACCGATCCAGCCATTCATCTTCCATCAGTCCATCACCAATCCATCCATCCATGAGGAAACATTACATCACCAATCCATCAACTCACCCATCTTCCATCAGTACATCACCGATCCATCCATTTATCAGCAAACATTGCATCACCAATCCATCCATTCATCAGCAAACATTACATCACCGATCCATCTATACATCTTCCATCAGTCCATCACCAATTCATCCATCCATGAGGAAACATTACATCACCAATCCATCAACCCACCCATTTTCCATCAGTACATCACCGATCCATCTATCCATCAATCTTCCATCAGTACATCACCAATCCATCCATCCATCAGCAAACATTATATCACCGATCCATCTATACATCCGCAAACATTTCATCACCATTTCATCCATCCATCAGCAAACATTACATCAGTCTATCACCAATCCATCCATCCATCAGCAAACATTATATCACCAATCCATCTATCCATCAGCAAACATTACATCACCGATCCATCGATCCATCAGCAAATAATGCATCACCAATCCATTCATCCATCCAGGTTCCAGTAGTACACCACCAACCCATCCACCCATCAGCAAACATTACATCACCTGTCCATCTATCCACCAGCAAACGTTACATCACCAATCCATCCATTCATTTTTCAACAGTCCATCACCAATCCATCCATCTATCAGCAAACATTGCATCACCAATCCATCCATCCATCCATCTTCCATCAGTACATCATCAATCCATCCATCTATCAGCAAACATTGCATCACCAATCCATCCATCCATCACAAACATTACATCATCGATCCATCCATCCATCAGCAAACATTACATCGCTGATCCATCCATCCTTCAGCAAACAATGCATCACCAATTCATCCATCCATCAGCAAACATTACATCACCAATTCATCCATCCATAAGCAAACAATGCATCACCAATCCATCCATCCGTCCATCTTCCATGAGTACATCATCAATCCATCCATCCCTCAGCAAACATTACATCACCAATCCATCCATCCATCAGCAAACATTACATCACCAATCGATCCATTCATCTTTCATCAGTCCATCACTGATCCATCCATCCATCAGCAAACATTACATCACCAATCCATCCATTCATCTTGCATCAGTCCATCTCCAATTCATTCATGCATCAGGAAACATTACATCACTATTCCATCCACCCATTCATCTTCCATCAGTACATCATGAATGCATCCATCCATCAGCAAGCATTGTATCTCCAATCCATCCATCCATCAGCAAACATTGCATCACCAATCCATCCATCCATCAGCAATCATTACATCACCAGTCCATCCATCCATCAGCAAGCAGTACGCAATGAACTGCGTTGGATTCTCTTGGCTGATTCCAAGGCAGACCTATTGCTGCTATGGCGCTCGTTCCAAACATGTCTGTAGATCTAAAGTGGAAGCACCCACCCGAGCCAGGACGGCCGCAGTCGGTGTAGTAGCCCGTGTGGATCTGATAGTAGCCACACGCTTCACCGTTAACGTCATATTTACAATCAGCAGGCTGACAGCCAGACTCCACCTGTGCAACAATAGGGAAGAGTAAGTGAGTGGGTATGTGAGTGAATGAGTTTCTATATTGCAAACCTGAAGCATTTTCACGGCGTGGGTCGGTAGAAATAGGAGGAGAATCTCGCCCTGGGCGTCAGCTTGAGCAAGGACGACACCAACGCGGAAGATAATAGAATGACAGTGACCATCTACATGACAATAGGATGACAGAGACCAGCTACATAACAATAGGATGACAGAGACCAGCTACATCACAATAGGATGACAGAGACCATCTACATAACAATAGGATGACAGAGACCAGCTACATAACAATAGGATGACACAGACCAGCTACATAAGAACAGGATGACGGAGACCAGCTAAATAAGAACTGAATGACATTGAAAATGTCCACATCCAGAAGTATACCAGCATCATTTCCACCCATGTAGGATATTAATCCAGTCGCATATTAGCATCATCTGCATCCAAGCAGAAATATAGCCATAATCTACCTGTCCCTGTTGAAGTAGGATAACTACAACTAAACCCAGCAGGATAAAACCAATTGCAGCAACTCCATCTTTCCTTCTGGAAGGGTACAAACCACCTCCTTCTTCACTCCCACCCGAGGACAACAACCAGTATTCTACAATAAGACATGTGTAAAGTACTCACAGTATGTTTTAGGTCTATGCGTTTGACAAATTATGCATGAAACAAATATTTCACTTACCATGCATATGGCATGAAGACATGAAGAGGAGATAGCTGCAAAGACATTAAAGCCATAAAATATTCCAAATAGATTTCAAGCACTAAATGTCTGAATAAATACTATGTGTCCGAACCTATCTTAACAATTTAGGTATTCCGGAACGTTTTCGTTAAATGTGCACTGTTAAAGTTTGGCACTTGAAGTTGGTCCGACAGGTATCTCACCGTATCACCTGTGCAGGCGTGCTGCTATGTAAACTGAAATATCTCTAAAATGGTATCTCTGAAATGCCCTCAAAGGACTCTGCATACGACATACCTGCAGCTGCAGCAGCGACAAGAACAGCGAAGATTGCGAGCTTCAACATGGCGAGAATGAGAAGTAATTTGAACCAGATGGTTTTATAGGTTAACAAAGTACGCACCTTGGTCTTATCGCGCACGAATCTTCCAAAATTGCCACGCAGGACTGATAACTTATCTTAGTGAAGGCGACACTGTACTAGAACTTAGTTTGAGCATAATGTTCCAATCTTAGTCTACTACAACACCGTTGAGACGAACACCAAATGTTGAGAGGCATACCAAGAGTCTAGAGGAATCCCAATGGACTCATGGAACATCAGGATTTGGGCAGACCACTACGAGCTGAGAAGAATACAAAGAGTTGAGAATCACATAAAGGGTTCAGTGGAACACCAACATAAGAGAGTATCAGAATAATTTGCCAGAAAGGCAGGGTTAAGATGGGGAAAACCCCACAACAATGGCTTGGGGGAATGCGAACAGCTATGAGGAACGCCAGGCATTTAGAGAACTGCGAGTTTTGATGAATTGTAGGGAAGAACACAAAGATTTAAGGAACACTGAAGTTAACACCAAGGTTTGTGAAGACAAAGAGTTGAGAGGAGCAACAAGGTTTGTGTAGACAAAGAGTTGAGAGGAACACCATGGTTTGTGAAGACAAAGAGTTGAGAGGTACACCATGGTTTGTGAAGACAAAGAGTTGAGAGGAACACCATGGTTTGTGAAGACAAAGAGTTGAGAGGAACACCATGGTTTGTGAAGACAAAGAGTTGAGAGGAACACCATGGTTTGTGAAGACAAAGAGTTGAGAGGAACACCAAGGTTTGTGAAGACAAAGAGTTGAGAGGAACATATGCAGTCCTAGTCCCCGTGCAACGCAGTAGAGACCCTTCACGGCTACCTTTCACGTGGTTTGTTTGACCTGCAAACAGTATAATAGTACCAAGCTACATGCGCCCAGTTCCCCACGCTCCTAGCGGGGGGTTTGAAAATGTTGCCATCATCGAACGTGTCCATCATAAATTTTGTAAATATATTCTGAATGTGAAACAATCAACTCCAGATTTTATGATATACGGTGAATTAGGCAGATACCCCATCAGTATATCCGTAAAAAATAGAATTATAGCAAACTGGGCCAAAATGTTATGTTGTAATGACAAATTAAATACCATTTTTTATCATGTCATGTACAATTTATATTCTTCAAATGCTGATTTTAATTTTCCATTGTTATCAAGTGTCAAGCGTATCCTCCAGGATACTGGATTGTCTTATATTTGGCTCAGCCAATCTGTACCTAGCACAGTTTGGCTTAAACATAATGTACAGTTCATTCTAATTGATCAGTTTAAGCAGTTATGGTGGCGCTCTGCTGTCGACTCATCGAAGGGTTATTACTATATAACATATAAGCATTCACTAATTTTAGAACCATATTTGTTGCAATTACCTTATTACTATAGACGCTGGTTAACTAAATTTAGAACTTCAAACCACAGGTTGCCCATTGAAACAGGACGTTTGTACGCAATCAAACGATGTAACAGAACCTTCCAACTTTGTACATCATCTGTATTTGATGAACTTCACTTTCTACAATACTGTCCAGCACTCAATGCCCTCAGACATCAATTTCTTCCCAATTATTTCTGTAAGCATCCTATTCTTGAAAATGTGTTTATCTAATGAAATGTGACTATTCACCACTTAACTCTAAAACTGCCAAATTTATCAAAACTGGACTTTGCTGAATGTTTTAATATGTATCAAATTGCTGTAAATTCTCTGTGTCACTATATCTGAGTTTTTAGAATAAAATGTCTGTTCTGTTCTGTTCCTAGTCTTATACAGGCGCATCATATGTTAATAATGTTTTGCACAAGAGCATGTCCAGATACAAAGCATGTGGAAGTAGGTGCTATGCTTCTTAAAACAATTAATCTCGAATTAGTTAGTCGTTTGTATCACGTAGAACTAATGGATGCAAATACTTCCGAACACGACCGAACTACCACCCATCATATAATTCACATAAATAACTCAAAATATGTGTATAATCAAGAGCATCGTATAAATAAAATGATGGAGTTTCAGCATCAGATTGAACTGGTGCATACTTTGGCTTAACAGCAGCATGTTCACAGTAACGTATTTTCCACATCGAAAATCGTTAACGTGTTTTTGTGCAACATCTGATTTGATTAAACTATTCACACAGACTCCGGGAACATCGTAGTACATAGCTGATTACCCCTCTGTGTCTCTGACATATGTCATTGAAAACCTGTGTGTGTCCTGTGAATGTGAGGAACTATATATCACTGTATACTTCTGTGTGTCCTGTGAATGTGAGGAACTGTATATCACTGTATACCTCTGTGTGTTTTGTGAATATGAGGAACTATCTATAACTGAATACCTCTGTGTGTCCTGTGAATATGAGGAACTATGTATCACTGAATACATCTGTGTGTCCTTGTGGAGGTGAGGAACCACATATCACTGAGTACCTCTGTGTGTCCCGTGAATGTGAGGAACCATATATCACCGAATACTTCTGTGTGTCTTGTGGATGTGAGGAACTATGTATCACGGAATTCATTCTGTGTGTCCTGTGAATGTGAGGAACTATGTATCACGGAATACCTCTGTGTCTTATGGATGTGAGGAACTATGTATCACTGAATACCTCTGTGTGTCCTGTGAATATGAAAAACTATGTATCACTGAATACCTCTGTGTGTCCTGTGAA
The DNA here is from genome assembly GCF_003918875.1 of Haliotis rubra. Classification (NCBI taxonomy): domain Eukaryota; kingdom Metazoa; phylum Mollusca; class Gastropoda; order Lepetellida; family Haliotidae; genus Haliotis; species Haliotis rubra. Next base: position 31,459 of record NW_025765349.1, on the reverse strand, counting down.
TGTGAGGTACTATGTATCACAGAATACCTCTGTGTGTCCTGTGAATGTGAGGAACTGTATATCACCGAATACCTCAGTGTGTCCTGTGGATGTGAGGAACTGTATATCACTGAATACCTCTGTGTGTCCAGTGAATGTGAGGAACTGCATATCACGGAATACCTCTGTGTCTTATGGGTGTGAGGAACTATGTATCACTGAATACCTCTAAGTGTCCTGTGAATGTGAGAAACTGTATATCATTGAATACCTCTGTGTGTCCAGTGAATGTGAGGAACTGTATATCACTGAATACCTCTGTGTCCAGTGAATATGAGAAACTATGTATCACTGAATACCTCTGTGTGTACTGTGAATGTGGGGAACTGTATTTTACTGAATACCTCTGTGTGTCCTGTGGATGTGAGGAACTATGTATCACTGAATAACTCTGTGTGTCCTTTGAATGTGAGGAACTGTACATCACTGAATACCTGTGTGTCCTTGTGCAGGTGAGGAACCGCATATCACTGAGTACCTCTGTGTGTCCTGTGAATGTGAGGAACCATATATCACTGAATACCTCTGTGTGTCTTGTGGATGTGAGGAACTATGTATCACTGAATACCCTCTGTGTGTCCTGTGAATGTGAGGAACTGTATATCACTGAATACCCTCTGTGTGTCCTGTGAATGTGAGGAACTGTATATCACTGAATACCTCTGTGTGTCCTGTGAATGTGAGGAACTGTATATCACTGAATACCTCAGTGTGTCCTTTGAATGTAAAGAGCTGTATATCAGTGAATATCTCTGTGTGTCCCGTGAATGTGAAGAAATGTATATCACTGAATATCTCTGTGTGTCCTGTGGATGTGAGGAACTATGTATCACTAAATATCTCTGCGTCCTGTCAATATGAGGAACTATGTATCACTGAATACATCTGTGTGTCCTTGTGGAGGTGAGGAACCACATATCACTGAGTATCTCTGTGTGTCCTGTGAATGTGAGGAACCATATATCACCGAATACCTCTGTGTGTCCTGTGGATGTGAGGAACTGTATATCACTGAATACCTCTGTGTGTCCTGTGAATGTGAAGACTGTATATCACTGAATACCTCTGTCTGTCCAGTGAATGTGAGGAACTGTATATCACTGAATACTTCTGTGTGTCCCGTGAATGTGAAGAACTGTATATCAATGAATATATCTGTATGTTCAGTGAATATGAGAAACTATGTATCACCGAATACCTCTGTGTGTCCTGTGAATGAAAGGAAGTGTTTATCACTGAAGACCTCTGTGTGTCATGTGAATGTGAGGAACTGTATATCACTGAATACCTCTGTGTGTCTTGTGAGTGTGAAGAAATGTATTTCACTGAATACCTCTGTGTGTCTTGTGGATGTGAGGAACTATGTATCACCGAATACCTCTGTGTGTCCTGTGATTGAGAGCAACTGTTTATCACTGAATACCTCTGTGTGTCCTGTGAATATGAGAAACTATGTATCACCGAATACCTCTCTGTGTCCAGTGAATATGAGAAACTATGTGTCACTGAATACCTCGGTGTTTCCTGTGAATGTGAGGAACTATGTATCACTGAATACCTATGTGTGTACTGTGATTGTTAGGAACTGTATTTTACTGAATACCTCTGTATGTCCTGTGGATGTGAGGAACTGCATATCACGGAATACCTGTGTGTTATGGATGTGGGGAATTATGTATCACTGAATACTTCTAACTGTCCTGTGAATGTGAGAGACTGTCTATCACTGAATTCTTCTGTGTGTCCAGTGAATGTGAGGAACTGTATATCACTGAATACCTCAGTGTCCAGTGAATATGAGAAACTATGTATCACTGAATACCTCTGTTTGTCCTGTGAATGTGAAGAACTGTATATTACTGAATACCTCTGTTTGTCCTGTGGTTGTGAGGAACTATGTATCACTGAATAACTCTGTGTGTCCTGTGAATGTGAGGAACTGTACATCACTGAATACCTGTGTGGCCTTGTGCAGGTGAGGAACCGCATATCACTGAGAACCTCTGTGTGTCATGTGAATGTGAGGAACTGAATATCACCGAATACCTCTGTGTGTCATGTGAATGTGAGGAACAGTATATCACTGAATACCTCTGTGTCCTGTGAATATGAGAAATTATGTATCACTGAATACCCTCTATGTGTCCTGTGAATGTGAGAAACTGTATATCACTGAATACCTCGGTGTGTGCTGTGAATGTGAGGAACTGCATATCACTGAATACCTCTGTGTGTCCTGTGAATATGAGAAACTATGTATCACTGAAAACCTCTGTGTGTCCTATGAATATGAGGAACTATGTATCACTGAATACATCAGTGTGTCCTGTGAATGTGAAAAACTGTATACCACTGAATACCTCAGTGTGTCCTGTGGATGTGAGGAACTGTATATCACTGAATACCTCTGTGTGTCCTGTGAATGTCAGGAACCATATATCACAGAATACCTCTGTGTGTCTTGTGGATGTGAGGAACCATATATCACCGAATACCACTGTGTGTCTTGTGGATGTTAGGAACTATGTATCACTGAATACCCTCTATGTGTCCTGTGAATGTGAGAAACTGTATATCACTGAATACCTCTGTGTGTCCAGTGAATGTGAGGAACTGTATATCACTGAATACATCTGTGTCCAGTAAATATGAGAATCTATGTATCACTGAATACCTCTGTGTGTCCTGTGAATGTTAGCAACTGTATATCACCGAATACCTCTGTGTGTCATGTGAATGTGAGGAACTGTATATCACTGAATACCTCTGTGTCCTGTGAATATGAGAAACTATGTATCACTGAATACCCGCTATGTGTCCTGTGAATGTGAGGAACTGCATATCACTGAATACCTCTGTGTGTCTTGTGGATGTGAGGAACTGTATATCACTGAATACCTCTGTGTCCTGTGAATATGAGAAACTGTATATCACTGAATACCTCGGTGTGTCCTGTGAATGTGAGGAACTGCATATCACTGAAAACCTCTGTGTGTCTTGTGGATGTGAGGAACCATGTATCACCGAATACTTCTGTGTGTCTTGTGGATGTTAGGAACTATGTATGAATGAATACCCTCTATGTGTCCAGTGAATGTGAGAAACTGTATATCACTGAATACCTCTGTGTGTCCAGTGAATGTGAGGAACTGTATATCACTGAATACATCTGTGTCCAGTGAATATGAGAAACTATGTATCACTGAATACCTCTGTGTGTCCAGTGAATGTTAGGAACTGTATTTCACTGAATACCTCTGTGTGTCCAGTGAATATGAGAAACTATGTATCATTGAATACCTCTGTGTGTCCAGTGAATATGAGAAACTCTGTATCACTGAATACCTCTGTGTGTCCTGTGAATATGAGAAACTATGTATCACTGAAAACCTCTGTGTGTCCTCTGAATGTGAGGAACTATGTATCACGGAATACCTCAGTTTGTCCTGTGAATGTGAAAAACTGTATATCACTGAATACCTCAGTGTGTCCTGTGGATGTGAGGAACTGTATATCACTGAATAGCTCTGTGTGTCCTGTGAATGTGAGGAACTGCATATCACGGAATGTCTCTGTGTCTTATAGATGTGAGGAACTATGTATCACAGATTACCTCTGTGAGTCCTGTGAATGTCAGGAACAGCATATCACGGAATACCTCTGTGTCTTATGGATGTGAGGAACTATGTATCACTGAACACCTCTAAGTGTCCTGTGAATGTGAGAGACTGTCTATCACTGAATACCTCTGTGTGTCCAGTGAATGTGAAGAAATGTATATCACTGAATATCTCTGTGTGTCCTGTGGATGTTAGGAACTATGTATCGCGGAATATCTCTGTGTGTCCTGTGAATATGAGGAACTATCTATCACTGAATATATCTGTGTGTCCTTGTAGAGGTGAGGAACCACATATCACTGAGTACCTCTGTGTGTCCTGTGAATGTGACGAACCATATATCACCGAATACCCCTGTGTGTCTTGTGGATGTGAGGAACCATATATCACCGAATACTTCTGTGTGTCTTGTGGATGTTAGGAATTATGTATCACTGAATACCCTCTATGTGTCCAGTGAATGTGAGAAACTGTATATCACTGAATACCTCTGTGTGTCCAGTGAATGTGAGGAACTGTATATCACTGAATACATCTGTGTCCAGTGAATATGAAAAATTATGTATCACTGAATACCTCTGTGTGTCCTGTGAATGTTAGGAACTGTATATCACAGAATACCTCTGTGTGTCAAGTGAATATGAGAAACTATGTATCATTGAATACCTCTGTGTGTCCTGTGAATATGAGAAACTCTGTATCACTGAATACCTCTCTGTCTTCAGTGAATATGAGAAACTATGTATCACTGAATACCTCTGTGTTTCCTGTGAATGTGAGGAACCATGTATCACTGAATACCTATGTGTGTACTGTGAATGTGAGGAACTGTATTTTACTGAATACCTCTGTGTGTCCTGTGGATGTGAGGAACTATTAATCACTATATACCTCTGTGTGTCCTGTGAATGTGAGGAACTGCATATCACGGAATACCTCGGTGTCTTATAGATGTGAGGAACTATGTATCACTGAATACCTCTGTGAGTCCTGTGAATGTGAGGAACTGCATATCACGGAATACCTGTGTCTTATGGATGTGAGGAACTATGTATCACTGAATACTTTTAAGTGTCCTGTGAATGTGAGAGACTGTCTATCACTGAATTCTTCTGTGTGTCCAGTGAATGTGAGGAACTGTATATCACTGAATACCTCAGTGTCCAGTGAATATGAGAAACTATGTATCACTGAATACCTCTGTGTGTCCTGTGAATGTGAAGAACTGTATATTACTGAATACCTCTGTTTGTCCTGTGGATGTGAGGAACTATGTATCACTGAATAACTCTGTGTGTCCTGTGAATGTGAGGAACTGTACATCACTGAATACCTGTGTGTCCTTGTGCAGGTGAGGAACCGCATATCACTGAATACCTCTGTGTGTCTTGTGGATGTTAGGAACTATGTATCACTGAATACCCTCTGTGTGTCCTGTGATTGTGAGGAACTGTATATCACTGAATACCTCTGTGTGTCCTGTGAATGTGAGGAACTGTATATCACTGAATACCTCTGTGTCCTGTGAATATGAGAAACTATGTATCACTGAATACCCTCTATGTGTCCTGTGAATGTGAGAAACTGTATATCACTGAATACCTCTGTGTGTCCTGTGAATGTGAGGAACTGCATATCACTGAATACCTCTGTGTGTCCTGTGAATATGAGAAACTATGTATCACTGAAAACCTCTGTGTGTCCTGTGAATGTGAGGAACTATGTATCACTGAATACCTCAGTGTGTCCTGTGAATGTGAAAAACTGTATATCACTGAATACCTCAGTGTGTCCTGTGGATGTGAGGAACTGTATATCACTGAATATCTCTGTGTGTCCTGTGGATGTTAGGAACTATGTATCTCGGAATATCTCTGTGTGTCCTGTGAATATGAGGAACTATCTATCACTGAATATATCTGTGTGTCCTTGTAGAGGTGAGGAACCACATATCACTGAGTACCTCTGTGTGTCCTGTGAATGTGACGAACCATATATCACCGAATACCCCTGTGTGTCTTGTGGATGTGAGGAACCATATATCACCGAATACTTCTGTGTGTCTTGTGGATGTTAGGAACTATGTATCACTGAATACCCTCTATGTGTCCAGTGAATGTGAGAAACTGTATATCACTGAATACCTCTGTGTGTCCAGTGAATGTGAGGAACTGTATATCACTGAATACATCTGTGTCCAGTGAATATGAGAAACTATGTATCACTGAATACCTCTGTGTGTCCTGTGAATGTTAGGAACTGTATATCACTGAATACCTCTGTGTGTCCAGTGAATATGAGAAACTATGTATCATTGAATACCTCTGTGTGTCCTGTGAATATGAGAAACTCTGTATCACTGAATACCTCTGTGTGTCCTGTGAATATGAGAAACTGTGTATCACTGAAAACCTCTGTGTGTCCTGTGAATGTGAGGAACCATGTATCACCGAATACTTCTGTGTGTCTTGTGGATGTTAGGAACTATGTATCACTGAATACCCTCTATGTGACAAGTGAATGTGAGAAACTGTATATCACTGAATACCTCTGTGTGTCCAGTGAATGTGAGGAACTGTATATCACTGAATACATCTGTGTCCAGTGAATATGAGAAACTATGTATCACTGAATACCTCTGTGTGTCCTGTGAATGTTAGAAAATGTATATCACTGAATACCTCTGTGTGTCCAGTGAATATGAGAAACTATGTATCATTGAATACCTCTGTGTGTCCTGTGAAAATGAGAAACTCAGTATCACTGAATACCTCTGGGTGTCCTGTGAATATGAGAAACTATGTATCACTGAAAACCTCTGTGTGTCCTGTGAATGTGAGGAACTATGTATCACGGAATAGCTCAGTTTGTCCTGTGAATGTAACAAACTGTATATCACTGAATACCTCAGTGTGTCCTGTGGATGTGAGGAACTGTATATCACTGAATAGCTCTGTGTGTCCTGTGAATGTGAGGAACTGCACATCACGGAATGTCTCTTTGTCTTATAGATGTGAGGAACTATGTATCACAGATTACCTCTGTGAGTCCTGTGAATGTCAGGAACAGCATATCACGGAATACCTCTGTGACTTATGGATGTGAGGAACTATGTATCACTGAACAGCTCTAAGTGTCCTGTGAATGTGAGAGACTGTCTATCACTGAATACCTCTGTGTGTCCAGTGAATGTGAAGAAATGTATATCACTGAATATCTCTGTGTGTCCTGTGGATGTTAGGAACTATGTATCTCGGAATATCTCTGTGTGTCCTGTGAATATGAGGAACTATCTATCACTGAATATATCTGTGTGTCCTTGTAGAGGTGAGGAACCACATATCACTGAGTACCTCTGTGTGTCCTGTGAATGTGACGAACCATATATCACCGAATACCCCTGTGTGTCTTGTGGATGTGAGGAACCATATATCACCGAATACTTCTGTGTGTCTTGTGGATGTTAGGAACTATGTATCACTGAATACCCTCTATGTGTCCAGTGAATGTGAGAAACTGTATATCACTGAATACCTCTGTGTGTCCAGTGAATGTGAGGAACTGTATATCACTGAATACATCTGTGTCCAGTGAATATGAGAAACTATGTATCACTGAATACCTCTGTGTGTCCTGTGAATGTTAGGAACTGTATATCACTGAATACCTCTGTGTGTCCAGTGAATATGAGAAACTATGTATCATTGAATACCTCTGTGTGTCCTGTCCTGTATCACTGAATATGAGAGAAACTCTGTATCACTGAATACCTCTGTGTGTCCTGTGAATATGAGAAACTATGTATCACTGAAAACCTCTGTGTGTCCTGTGAATGTGAGGAACCATGTATCACCGAATACTTCTGTGTGTCTTGTGGATGTTAGGAACTATGTATCACTGAATACCCTCTATGTGACAAGTGAATGTGAGAAACTGTATATCACTGAATACCTCTGTGTGTCCAGTGAATGTGAGGAACTGTATATCACTGAATACATCTGTGTCCAGTGAATATGAGAAACTATGTATCACTGAATACCTCTGTGTGTCCTGTGAATGTTAGAAAATGTATATCACTGAATACCTCTGTGTGTCCAGTGAATATGAGAAACTATGTATCATTGAATACCTCTGTGTGTCCTGTGAATATGAGAAACTCTGTATCACTGAATACCTCTCTGTGTCCAGTGAATATGAGAAACTATGTATCACTGAATACCTCTGTGTTTCCTGTGAATGTGAGGAACCATGTATCACTGAATACCTATGTGTGTACTGTGAATGTGAGGAACTGTATTTTACTGAATACCTCAGTGTGTCCTGTGGATGTGAGGAACTATTAATCACTATATACCTCTGTGTGTCCTGTGAATGTGAGGAACTGCATATCACGGAATACCTCGGTGTCTTATAGATGTGAGGAACTATGTATCACTGAATACCTCTGTGAGTCCTGTGAATGTGAGGAACTGCATATCACGGAATACCTGTGTCTTATGGATGTGAGGAACTATGTATCACTGAATACTTCTAAGTGTCCTGTGAATGTGAGAGACTGTCTATCACTGAATTCTTCTGAGTGTCCAGTGAATGTGAGGAACTGTATATCACTGAATACCTCAGTGTCCAGTGAATATGAGAAACTATGTATCACTGAATACCTCTGTGTGTCCTGTGAATGTGAAGAACTGTATATTGAATACTGAATACCTCTGTGGATTGTCCTGTGGATGTGAGGAACTATGTATCACTGAATAACTCTGTGTGTCCTGTGAATGTGAGGAACTGTACATCACTGAATACCTGTGTGTCCTTGTGCAGGTGAGGAACCGCATATCACTGAATACCTATGTGTGTCTTGTGGATGTTAGGAACTATGTATCACTGAATACCCTCTGTGTGTCCTGTGATTGTGAGGAACTGTATATCACTGAATACCTCTGTGTGTCCTGTGAATGTGAGGAACTGTATATCACTGAATACCTCTGTGTCCTGTGAATATGAGAAACTATGTATCACTGAATACCCTCTATGTGTCCTGTGAATGTGAGAAACTGTATATCACTGAATACCTCTGTGTGTCCTGTGAATGTGAGGAACTGCATATCACTGAATACCTCTGGGTGTCCTGTGAATATGAGAAACTATGTATCACTGAAAACCTCTGTGTGTCCTGTGAATGTGAGGAACTATGTATCACTGAATACGTCAGTGTGTCCTGTGAATGTGAAAAACTGTATATCACTGAATACCTCAGTGTGTCCTGTGGATGTGAGGAACTGTATATCACTGAATAGCTCTGTGTGTCCTGTGAATGTCAGGAACCATATATCACAGAATACCTATGTGTGTCTTGTGGATGTGAGGAACCATGTATCACCGAATACTTCTGTGTGTCTTGTGGATGTTAGGAACTATGTATCACTGAATACCCTCTATGTGTCCAGTGAATGTGAGAAACTGTATATCACTGAATACCTCTCTGTGTCCTGTGAATGTTAGGAACTGTATATCACTGAATACCTCTGTGTGTCCAGTGAATATGAGAAACTATGTATCATTGAATACCTCTGTGTGTCCTGTGAACATGAGAAACTCTGTATCACTGAATACCTCTGTGTGTCCTGTGAATATGAGAAACTATGTATCACTGAATACCTCTGTGTCCTGTGTGAATGTGAGAAACTGAAATCACGGAATACCTCTCTTTGTCCTGTGAATGTGAAAAACTGTATATCACTGAATACCTCAGTGTGTCCTGTGGATGTGAGGAACTGTATATCACTGAATAGCTCTGTGTGTCCTGTGAATGTGAGGAACTGCATATCACGGAATGTCTCTGTGTCTTATAGATGTGAGGAACTATGTATCACAGATTACCTCTGTGAGTCCTGTGAATGTCAGGAACAGCATATCACGGAATACCTCTGTGTCTTATGGATGTGAGGAACTATGTATCACTGAACACCTCTAAGTGTCCTGTGAATGTGAGAGACTGTCTATCACTGAATACCTCTGTGTGTCCTGTGAATGTGAAGAAATGTATATCACTGAATATCTCTGTGTGTCCTGTGGATGTTAGGAACTATGTATCACTGAATATCTCTGTGTGTCCTGTGAATAAGAGGAACTATCCATCACTGAATATATCTGTGTGTCCTTGTAGAGGTGAGGAACCACATATCACTGAGTACCTCTGTGTGTCCTGTGAATGTGACGAACCATATATCACCGAATACCTCTGTGTGTCTTGTGGATGTGAGGAACCATATATCACCGAATACTTCTGTGTGTCTTGTGGATGTGTAGGAACTATGTATCACTGAATACCCTCTATGTGTCCAGTGAATGTGAGAAACTGTATATCACTGAATACCTCTGTGTGTCCAGTGAATGTGAGGAGAACTGTATATCACTGAATACATCTGTGTCAAGTGAATATGAGAAATTATGTATCACTGAATACCTCTGTGTGTCCTGTGAATGTTAGGAACTGTATATCACTGAATACCTTTGTGTGTCCAGTGAATATGAGAAACTATGTATCATTGAATACCTCTGTGTGTCCTGTGAATGTGAGGAACTGTATATCACTGAATACCTCTGTGTGTCCTGTGAATATGAGAAACTATGTATCACTGAATACCTCTGTGTGTCCTGTGAATGTTAGGAACTGTATATCACTGAATACCTCTGTGTGTCCAGTGAATATGAGAAACTATGTATCACTGAATACCTCTGTGTGTCCTGTGAATATGAGAAACTATGTATCACTGAATACCTCTGTGTGTCCTGTGAATGTGAGGAACTATGTCATCACCTGTGAATATCACTGAATACATCTGTGTCCAGTGAATATGAGAAACTATGTATCACTGAATACCTCTGTGTGTCCTGTGAATGTTAGGAACTACATATCACTGAATACCTCTGTGTCTTATAGATGTGAGGATCTATGTATCACAGATTACCTCTGTGAGTCCTGTGAATGTCAGGAACAGCATATCACGGAATACCTCTGTGTCTTATGGATGTGAGGAACTATGTATCACTGAACACCTCTAAGTGTCCTGTGAATGTGAGAGACTGTCTATCACTGAATACCTCTGTGTGTCCTGTGAATGTGAAGAAATGTATATCACTGAATATCTCTGTGTGTCCTGTGGATGTTAGGAACTATGTATCACGGAATATCTCTGTGTGTCCTGTGAATAAGAGGAACTATCCATCACTGAATATATCTGTGTGTCCTTGTAGAGGTGAGGAACCACATATCACTGAGTACCTCTGTGTGTCCTGTGAATGTGACGAACCATATATCACCGAATACCCCTGTGTGTCTTGTGGATGTGAGGAACCATATATCACCGAATACTTCTGTGTGTCTTGTGGATGTTAGGAACTATGTATCACTGAATACCCTCTATGTGTCCAGTGAATGTGAGAAACTGTATATCACTGAATACCTCTGTGTGTCCAGTGAATGTGAGGAACTGTATATCACTGAATACATCTGTGTCCAGTGAATATGAGAAATTATGTATCACTCAATACCTCTGTGTGTCCTGTGAATGTTAGGAACTGTATATCACAGAATACCTTTGTGTGTCCATTGAATATAAGAAACTATGTATCATTGAATACCTCTGTGTGTCCAGTGAATATGAGAAACTTGTATCACTGAATACCTCTCTGTGTCCAGTGAATATGAGAAACTTATATAACTGAATACCTCTGTGTTTCCTGTGAATGTGAGGAACTATGTATCAATGAATACCTATGTGTGTACTGTGAATGTGAGGAACTGTATTTTACTGAATACCTCTGTGTGTCCTGTGAATATGAGAAACTATGTATCACTGAAAACCTCTGTGTGTCCTGTGAATGTGAGGAACTATGTATCACTGAATACGTCAGTGTGTCCTGTGAATGTGAAAAACTGTATATCACTGAATACCTCAGTGTGTCCTGTGGATGTGAGGAACTGTATATCACTGAATAGCTCTGTGTGTCCTGTGAATGTCAGGAACCATATATCACAGAATACCTATGTGTGTCTTGTGGATGTGAGGAACCATGTATCACCGAATACTTCTGTGTGTCTTGTGGATGTTAGGAACTATGTATCACTGAATACCCTCTATGTGTCCAGTGAATGTGAGAAACTGTATATCACTGAATACCTCTGTGTGTCCAGTGAATGTGAGGAACTGTATATCACTGAATACATCTGTGTCCAGTGAATATGAGAAACTATGTATCACTGAATACCTCTGTGTGTCCTGTGAATGTTAGGAACTGTATATCACTGAATACCTCTGTGTGTCCAGTGAATATGAGAAACTATGTATCATTGAATACCTCTGTGTGTCCTGTGAATATGAGAAACTCTGTATCACTGAAAACCTCTGTGTGTCCTGTGAATGTGAGGAACTATGTATCACGGAATACCTCAGTTTGTCCTGTGAATGTGAAAAACTGTATATCACTGAATACCTCAGTGTGTCCTGTGGATGTGAGGAACTGTATATCACTGAATAGCTCTGTGTGTCCTGTGAATGTGAGGAACTGCATATCACGGAATGTCTCTGTGTCTTATAGATGTGAGGAACTATGTATCACAGATTACCTCTGTGAGTCCTGTGAATGTCAGGAACAGCATATCACGGAATACCTCTGTGTCTTATGGATGTGAGGAACTATGTATCACTGAACACCTCTAAGTGTCCTGTGAATGTGAGAGACTGTCTATCACTGAATACCTCTGTGTGTCCTGTGAATGTGAAGAAATGTATATCACTGAATATCTCTGTGTGTCCTGTGGATGTTAGGAACTATGTATCACGGAATATCTCTGTGTGTCCTGTGAATAAGAGGAACTATCTATCACTGAATATATCTGTGTGTCCTTGTAGAGGTGAGGAACCACATATCACTGAGTACCTCTGTGTGTCCTGTGAATGTGACGAACCATATATCACCGAATACCCCTGTGTGTCTTGTGGATGTGAGGAACCATATATCACCGAATACTTCTGTGTGTCTTGTGGATGTTAGGAACTATGTATCACTGAATACCCTCTATGTGTCCAGTGAATGTGAGAAACTGTATATCACTGAATACCTCTGTGTGTCCAGTGAATGTGAGGAACTGTATATCACTGAATACATCTGTGTCCAGTGAATATGAGAAATTATGTATCACTCAATACCTCTGTGTGTCCTGTGAATGTTAGGAACTGTATATCACAGAATACCTTTGTGTGTCCAGTGAATATGAGAAACTATGTATCATTGAATACCTCTGTGTGTCCTGTGAATATGAGAAACTCTGTATCACTGAATACCTCTCTGTGTCCAGTGAATATGAGAAACTTATATAACTGAATACCTCTGTGTTTCCTGTGAATGTGAGGAACTATGTATCAATGAATACCTATGTGTGTACTGTGAATGTGAGGAACTGTATTTTACTGAATACCTCTGTGTGTCCTGTGAATGTGAGGAACTATTATATCACTGAATACCTCTGTGTGTCCTGTGAATGTGAGGAACTGTATATCACTGAATACCTCTGTGTCCAGTGAATATGAGAAACTATGTATCACTGAATACCTCTGTGTGTCCTGTGAATGTGAGGAACTGTATATCACTGAATACCTCTGTGTCTTATAGATGTGAGGATCTATGTATCACTGAATACCTCTGTGTGTCCTGTGAATGTGAGGAACTGTATATCACTGAATACCTCTGTGTGTCCTGTGAATGTGAGGAACTGTGTATCACTGAATACCTCTGTGTGTCCTGTGAATGTGAGAACTATGTATCACTGAATACCTCTGTGTGTCCAGTGAATGTGAGGAACTATGTATCACTGAATACCTCTGTGTGTCCAGTGAATGTGAGGAACTATGTATCACTGAATACCTCTGTGTGTCCTGTGAATGTGAGGAACTATGTATCACTGAATACCTCTGTGTGTCCTGTGAATGTGAGGAACTGTATATCACTGAATACCTCTGTGTGTCCTGTGGATGTGAGGAACTATTATCACTGAATACCTCTGTGTGTCCTGTGAATGTGAGGAACTGCATATCACTGAATACCTCTGTGTGTCTTATGAGATGTGAGGAACTATGTATCACTGAATACCTCTGTGTGTCCTGTGAATGTGAGGAACTGCATATCACTGAATACCTGTGTGTCTTGTGGATGTGAGGAACTATGTATCACTGAATACCTCTGTGTGTCCTGTGAATGTGAGAGACTGTATATCACTGAATACCTCTGTGTGTCCTGTGAATGTGAGGAACTGTATATCACTGAATACCTCTGTGTGTCCAGTGAATGTGAGAAACTATGTATCACTGAATACCTCTGTGTGTCCTGTGAATGTGAGGAACTGTATATCACTGAATACCTCTGTGTGTCCTGTGGATGTGAGGAACTATGTATCACTGAATACCTCTGTGTGTCCAGTGAATGTGAGAAACTGTGTATCACTGAATACCTCTGTGTGTCCTGTGAATGTGAGGAACTGTATATCACTGAATACATCTGTGTGTCCTGTGAATGTGAGAAACTATGTATCACTGAATACCTCTGTGTGTCCTGTGAATGTGAGGAACTGTATATCACTGAATACCTCTGTGTGTCCTGTGAATATGAGAAACTATGTATCATTGAATACCTCTGTGTCCTGTGAATGTGAGGAACTGTATATTACTGAATACCTCTGTGTGTCCTGTGGATGTGAGGAACTATGTATCACTGAATACCTCTGTGTGTCCTGTGAATGTGAGGAACTGTATATCACTGAATACCTCTGTGTGTCCTGTGAATGTGAGGAACTGTATATCACTGAATACCTCTGTGTGTCCTGTGAATGTGAGGAACTATATATCACTGAATACCTCTGTGTGTCTCCTGTGGATGTGAGGAAACTATGTATCACTGAATACCTCTGTGTGTCCTGTGAATGTGAGGAACTATGTATCACTGAATACCTCTGTGTGTCCTGTGAATGAGAAACTATGTATCACTGAATACCTCTGTGTGTCCTGTGAATGTGAGGAACTATGTATCACTGAATACCTCTGTGTGTCCTGTGAATGTGAGGAACTGTATATCACTGAATACCTCTGTGTGTCCTGTGGATGTGAGGAACTGTATATCACTGAATACCTCTGTGTGTCCTGTGAATGTGAGGAACTATGTATCACTGAATACCTCTGTGTGTCTTGTGAATGTGAGGAACTATGTATCACTGAATACCTCTGTGTGTCCTGTGAATGTGAGAAACTGTATATCACTGAATACCTCTGTGTGTCCAGTGAATGTGAGGAACTGTATATCACTGAATACCTCTGTGTGTCCTGTGAATGTGAGGAACTGTATATCACTGAATACCTCAGTGTTTCTTGTGAATGTGAGGAACAGTATATCACTGAATATCTCTGTGTGTCCCGTGAATGTGAAGAAATGTATATCACTGAATACCTCTGTGTCCCCTGTGAATGTGAGGAACTGTATATCACTGAATACCTCAGTGTTTCTTGTGAATGTGAGGAACTGTATATCACTGAATACCTCTGTGTGTCCTTTGAATGTGAGGAACTGCATATCATTGAATCGCTATGAGTGTCCTGTGAATGTGAGGAACTGTATATCACTGAACACCTCAGTGTTTCTTGTGAATGTGAGGAACTGTATAATACTGAATATCTCTGTGTGTCCCGTGAATGTGAAGAAATGTATATCACTGAATATCTTTGTGTGTCCTGTGAATGTGAGGAACTATGTATCACTGAATATCTCTGTGTGTCCTTGTGGAGGTGAGGAACCACATATAAATGAGTACCTCTGTGTGTTCTGTGAATGTGAGGAACCATATATCACCGAATACCTCTGTGTGCCTTGTGGATGTGAGAAAGCATATATCACTGAATACCTCTGTGTGTCTTGTTGATGTGAGGAACTATGTCCACTGAATACCCTCTATGTCTCCTGTGAATGTGAGAAACTGTATATCACTGAATACCTCTGTGTGTCCAGTGAATGTGAGGAACTGTATATCACTGAATACCTCTGTTTGTCCAGTGAATATGAGAAACTATGTATCACTGAATACCTCTGTGTGTCCTGTGAATGTGAGGAACTGTATATCACTGAATACCTCTGTGTGTCCTGTGAATGTGAGGAACTGTATATCACTGAATACCTCTGTGTGTCCTGTGAATGTGAGGAACTGTATATCACTGAATACCTCTGTGTGTCCTGTGAATGTGAGGAACTGTATATCACTGAATACCCCTGTGTGTCCTGTGAATGTGAGGAACTGTATATCACTGAATACCTCTGTGTGTCCTGTGAATATGAGGAACTGTATATCACTGAATACCTCTGTGTGTCCTGTGAATGTGAGGAACTGTATATCACTGAATACCTCTGTGTGTCCAGTGAATGTGAGGAACTGTATATCACTGAATATATCTATGTGCCCTGTGGATCAGAGAAACTATGTATCACTGAATACCTCTGTGTGTCCCGTGAATGTGAAGAAATGTATATCACTGAATACCTCTGTGTCCCCTGTGAATGTGAGGAACAGTATATCACTGAATATCTCTGTGTGTCCCGTGAAAGTGAAGAAATGTATATCACTGAATACCTCTGTGTGTCCTGTGAATGTGAGGAACTGTATATCACTGAATACCTCTGTGTGTCCTGTGAATGTGAGGAACTGTATATCACTGAATACCTCTGTGTGTCCTGTGAATGTGAGGAACTGTATATCACTGAATATATCTGTGTGCCCTGTGGATGAGGAACTATGTATCACTGAATACCTCTGTGTGTCCTGTGGATGTGAGGAACTATATATCACTGAATACCTCTGTGTTTTCTGTGAATGTGAGGAACTCTACATCTCTCAATACCTGTTTGTCCTGTTAATGTGAGGAGCTATGTAGCACGGAATACCTCTGTGTGTCCAGTGAATGTGAGGAACCATATATCACCGAATACCTCTGTGTGTCCTTTGAATGTGAGGAACTGTATATCACTGAATACCCCTGTTTGTGCTGTGGATGTGAGGAACCATGTATCATTGAATATCTCTGTGTGTCCCGTGAATGTGAAGAAATGTATATCACTGAATATCTCTGTGTGTCCTGTGGATGTGAGGAACTATGTATCACTGAATATCTCTGTGTGTCCTTGTGGAGGTGAGGAAACACATATTACTGAGTATGTTTGTGTGTCCTGTGAATGTGAGGAACTGTATATCACTGAATACCCCTGTTTGTCATGTGAATGTGAGGAACCATGTATCACTGAATAAATCTGTTTGTCCTGTGAATGTGAGGAACTGGATATCACTGAATACCTCTGTTTGTCTTTTGGATGAGAGGAACTGTATATCAATGAATACCTCTGTTTTTCTTGTGGATGTGAGGAACTATGTATTACGGAATACCCTCTGTGTGTCCCGTGAATGTGAGGAACTGTATATCACTGAATACCTCTCTTTGTCCAGTGAATGTGAGGAACTGTATATCACTGAATACCTGTTTGTCCTGTGAATGCGAGGAACTGTATATCACTGAATACCTCTGTGTTTCCTGTGAATGTGAGGAACTGTATATCACTGAATACCTGTTTGTCCTGTTAATGTGAGGAACTATGTATCACTGAGTACATCTGTGTGTCCAGTGGATGTGAGGAGCTATGTATCACTGAATACCTCTGTGTGTCCTGTGTATGTGAGGGACCATATATCACTGAATACCTCTGTGTGTCCTTTGAATGTGAGGAACTATGTATCACGGAATACCCCTGTGTGTCCTCTGAATATGAGGAACTATCTATCACTGAATACATCTGTGTGTCCTTGTAGAGGTGAGGAACTACGTATCACTGAGTACCTCTGTGTGTCCTGTGAATGTGAGGAGCCATATATCACCGAATACCTCTGTGTGCCTTGTGGATGTATCACTGTGAATGTGAGGAACTGTATATCACTGAATACCTCTCTGTGTGTCCTGAATACCTCTGTGTGTCCTGTTGAGGAACTCACTGAATACCTCTGTGTGTCCAGTGAATGTGAGGAACTATGTATCACTGAATACCTCTGTGTGTCCTGTGAATGTGAGGAACTGTATATCACTGAATACCTCTGTGTGTCCAGTGAATATGAGAAACTATGTATCACTGAATACCTCTGTGTGTCCTGTGAATGTGAGGAACTGTATATCACTGAATACCTCTGTGTGTCCTGTGAATGTGAGGAACTGTATATCACTGAATACCTCTGTGTGTCCTGTGAATGTGAGGAACTGTATATCACTGAATACCTCTGTGTGTGAATGTGAGGAACTTACATCACTCAATGTGAGGAACTATGTATGACTGAGTACCTCTGTGTGTCCTTTGAACGTGAGGAGCTATGTATCACTGAATACCTCTGTGTGTCCTGTGAATGTGAGGAACCATATATCACCGAATACCTCTGCGTGTCCTGTGAATGTGAGGAACTGTATATCACTGAATACCTCTGTGTCCTGTGAATGTGAGGAAATGTATATCACTGAATACCCCTGTGTGTCCCGTGAATTTGAGGAAATGTATATCACTGAATACCTCTGTGTATCCAGTGAATGTGAGGAACTGTATATCAATGAATACCTCTGTATTATCCCGTGAATGTGAAGAAATGTAAATCACTGAATATATCTATGTGCACTGTGGATGAGAGAAACTATGTATCAATGAATACCTCTGTGTGTCCTGTGGATGTGAGGAACTATATATCACTGAATACCTCTGTGTTTTCTGTGAATGTGAGGAACTCTACATCTCTCAATACCTGTTTGTCCTGTTAATGTGAGGAACTATGTATCACTGAGTACCTCCGTGTGTCCTGTGAATGTGAGAAGCTTTGTATCACGGAATACCTCTGTGTGTCCTGTGAATGTGAGGAACCATATATCACCGAATACATCTGTGTGTCCTTTGAATGTGAGGAACTATCTATCACGGAATACCCCTGTGTGTCCTGTGAATGTGAGGAACTGTATATCACTGAATACCTCTGTGTGTCATGTGAATGTGAGGAACTATGTATCACTGAAGACCTCTGTGTGTCCTGTGAATGTGAGGAACTGTATATCACTGAATACCTCTGTGTGTCCTGTGAATGTGAGGAACAATGTATCACTGAATACCTCTGTGTGTCCTGTGGATGTGAGGAACCATGTATCACTGAACATCTCTGTGTGTCCCGTGAATGTGAAGAAATGTATATCACTGAATATCTCTGTGTGTCCTGTGGATGTGAGGAACTATGTATCACTGAATATCTCTGTGTGTCCTTGTGGAGGTGAGGAACCACTTATTACTGAGTATGTTTGTGTGTCCTGTGAATGTGAGGAACTGTATATCACTGAATACCCCTGTTTGTCCTGTGGATGTGAGGAACCATGTATCACTGAATACCTCTGTTTGTCCTGTGAATGTGAGGAACTGGATATCACTGAATACCTCTGTTTGTTTTTTGGATGAGAGGAACTGTATATCAATGAATACCTCTGTTTTTCCTGTGGATGTGAGGAACTATGTATCACGGAATACCCTCTGTGTGTCCTGTGAATGTGACGAACTGTATATCACTGAATACCTCTGTGTGTCCTGTGAATGTGAGAAACTGTATATCACTGAATACCTCTGAGTGTCCTGTGAATGTGAGGAACTTTACATCTCTCAATACTTGTTTGTACTGTTAATGTGAGGAACTATGTATCACTGAGTAGCTCCGTGTGTCCTGTGAATGTGAGGAGCTATGTATCACGGAATACCTCTGTGTGTCCAGTGAATGTGAGGAACCATATATCACCGAATAACTCTGTGTGTCCTTTGAATGTGAGGAACTATGTTTCACGGAATACCTCTGTGTGTCCTGTGAATGTGAGGAACTGTATATCACTGAATACCTCTGTGTGTCCTGTGAATGTGAGGAACTATGTATCACTGAATACCTCTGTGTGTCCTGTGAATGTTAGGAACCGTATATCACTGAATACCTCTGTGTGTCCAGTGAATGTGAGGAACTGTATATCACTGAATACCCCTGTTTGTCCTGTGGATGTGAGGAACCATGGATCACTGAATACCTCTGTTTGTCCTGTGAATGTGAGGAACTGGATATCACTGAATACCTCTGTTTGTCTTTTGGATGAGAGGAACTGTATATCAATGAATACCTCTGTTTTTCTTGTGGATGTGAGGAACTATGTATCACGGAATACCCTCTGTGTGTCCTGTGAATGTGACGAACTGTATATCACTGAATACCTCTCTTTGTCCAGTGAATGTGAGGAACTGTATATCACTGAATACCTCTGTGTCCAGTGAATATGAGAAACTATGTATCACTGAATACCTCTGTGTGTCCTGTGAATGTGAGGAACTGTATATCACTGAATACCTCTGTGTGTCCTGTTAATGTGAGGAACTGTATATCACTGAATACCTGTTTGTCCTGTTAATGTGAGGAACTATGTATCACTGAGTACCTATGTGTGTCCTGTGAATGTGAGGAGCTATGTATCACTGAATACCTCCGTGTGTCCTTTGAATGTGAGGAACTATGTATCACGGAATACCTCTGTGTGTCCTGTGAATGTGAGGAACTGTATATCACTGAATACCCCTGTTTGTGCTGTGGATGTGAGGAACCATGTATCAGTGAATATCTCTGTGTTTCCTGTGAATGTGAAGAAATGTATATCACTGAATAGCCCTGTTTGTCCTGTGGATGTGAGGAACCATGTATCACTGAATACCTCTGTTTGTCCTGTGAATGTGAGAAACTGGATATCACTGAATACCTCTGTTTGTCTTTTGGATGAGAGGACCTGTATATCAATGAATACCTCTGTTTTTCTTGTGGATGTGAGGAACTATGTATCACGGAATACCCTATGTGTGTCCTGTGAATGTGAGGAACTGTATATCACTGAATACCTCTCTTTGTCCAGTGAATGTGAGGAACTGTATATCACTGAATACCTCTGTGTGTTCTGTGAATGTGAGGAACTATTTATCGCTGAATACCTCTGTGTGTCCTGTGAATGTGAGGAACTGTATATCACTGAATACCCCTGTTTGTGCTGTGGATGTGAGGAACCATGTATCAGTGAATATCTCTGTGTGTCCCGTGAATGTGAGGAACTGGATATCACTGAATACCTCTGTTTGTTTTTTGGATGAGAGGAACTGTATATCAATGAATACCTCTGTTTTTCCTGTGGATGTGAGGAACTATGTATCACGGAATACCCTCTGTGTGTCCTGTGGAGGTGAGGAACCACTTATTACTGAGTATGTTTGTGTGTCCTGTGAATGTGAGGAACTGTATATCACTGAATACCCCTGTTTGTCCTGTGGATGTGAGGAACCATGTATCACTGAATACCTCTGTTTGTCCTGTGAATGTGAGGAACTGGATATCACTGAATACCTCTGTTTGTTTTTTGGATGAGAGGAACTGTATATCAATGAATACCTCTGTTTTCCTGAATGTGAGGAACTATATCACGGAATACCCTCTGTGTCCTGTGAATGTGACCTATATCACTGAATACCTCTGTGTGTCCTGTGAATGTGAGGAACTGTATATCACTGAATACCTCTGTGTGTCCTGTGAATGTGAGGAACTGTATATCACTGTATCACCTGAATGTGAGGAACTTTACATCTCTGTGTCCTGTGAATGTGAGGAACTGAGTATCCGTGTGTCACTGAATATGTATCACGGAATACCTCTGTGTGTCCAGTGTGTGAGGAACCATATATCACCGAATAACTCTGTGTGTCCTTTGAATGTGAGGAACTATGTATCACGGAATACCTCTGTGTGTCCTGTGAATGTGAGGAACTGTATATCACTGAATACCTCTGTGTGTCCTGTGAATGTGAGGAACTATGTATCACTGAATACCTCTGTGTGTCCTGTGAATGTGAGGAACCGTATATCACTGAATACCTCTGTGTGTCCTGTGAATGTGAGGAACTGTATATCACTGAATACCCCTGTTTGTCCTGTGGATGTGAGGAACCATGGATCACTGAATACCTCTGTTTGTCCTGTGAATGTGAGGAACTGGATATCACTGAATACCTCTGTTTGTCTTTTGGATGAGAGGAACTGTATATCAATGAATACCTCTGTTTTTCTTGTGGATGTGAGGAACTATGTATCACTGAATACCCTCTGTGTGTCCTGTGAATGTGACGAACTGTATATCACTGAATACCTCACCAGTGAATACCTCTGTATATCACTGAATACCTCTGTGTCCATGAATATGAGAAACTATGTATCACTGAATACCTCTGTGTGTCCTGTGAATGTGAGGAACTGTATATCACTGAATACCTCTGTGTGTCCTGTTAATGTGAGGAACTGTATATCACTGAATACCTCTGTGTGTCCTGTTAATGTGAGGAACTGTATATCACTGAATACCTCTGTGTGTCCTGTGAATGTGAGGAACTATGTATCACTGAATACCTGTGTCCTTTGAATGTGAGGAACTGTGTATCACTGTCCTGTGAATGTGAGGAGGAACTATATATCACTGAATACCTCTGTGTGTCCTGTGAATGTGAGGAACTATGTATCACTGAATATATCTGTAGCCCTGTGTCCTGTGGATGTGAGGAACCATGTATCACTGAATACCTCTGTTTGTCCTGTGAATGTGAGGAACTGGATATCACTGAATACCTCTGTTTGTCCTTTGGATGAGAGGAACTGTATATCACTGAATACCTCTGTTTGTCCTGTGGATGTGAGGAACTATGTATCACTGAATACCCTATGTGTGTCCTGTGAATGTGAGGAACTGTGATATCACTGAATACCTCTCTACCTCTGTCCTGTGAATGTGAGGAACTGTATATCACTGAATACCTCTGTGTGTCCTGTGAATGTGAGGAACTGTATATCACTGAATACCTCTGTGTGTCCTGTGAATGTGAGGAACTGTATATCACTGAATACCTCTGTGTGTCCTGTGAATGTGAGGAACCATATATCACTGAATATCTCTGTGTGTCCTGTGAATGTGAGGAACTGTATATCACTGAATACCCCTGTTTGTCCTGTGGATGTGAGGAACCATGTATCACTGAATACCTCTGTTTGTCCTGTGAATGTGAGGAACTGGATATCACTGAATACCTCTGTTTGTCTTTTGGATGTGAGGAACTGTATATCACTGAATACCTCTGTTTTGTCCTTGTGGATGTGAGGAACTATGTATCACTGAATACCTCTGTGTGTCCTGTGAATGTGAGGAACTGTATATCACTGAATACCTCTGTTTGTCCTGTGAATGTGAGGAACTGTATATCACTGAATACCTCTGTGTGTCCTGTGAATGTGAGGAACTATGTATCACTGAATACCTCTGTGTGTCCTGTGAATGTGAGGAACCATATATCACTGAATACCTCTGTGTGTCCTGTGAATGTGAGGAACTATGTATCACTGAATACCTCTGTGTGTCCTGTGAATGTGAGGAACTGTATATCACTGAATACCTCTGTGTGTCCTGTGAATGTGAGGAACTATATATCACTGAATACCTCTGTGTGTCCTGTGAATGTGAGGAACTGTATATCACTGAATACCTCTGTGTGTCCTGTGGATGTGAGGAACCATGTATCACTGAATACCTCTGTGTGTCCTGTGAATGTGAAGAAATGTATATCACTGAATACCCCTGTTTGTCCTGTGGATGTGAGGAACCATGTATCACTGAATACCTCTGTTTGTCCTGTGAATGTGAGGAACTGGATATCACTGAATACCTCTGTTTGTCTTTTGGATGAGAGGAACTGTATATCAATGAATACCTCTGTTTTTCTTGTGGATGTGAGGAACTATGTATCACGGAATACCCTCTGTGTGTCCTGTGAATGTGAGGAACTGTATATCACTGAATACCTCTCTTTGTCCAGTGAATGTGAGGAACTGTATATCACTGAATACCTCTGTGTCCAGTGAATATGAGAAACTATGTATCACTGAATACCTCTGTGTGTCCTGTGAATGTGAGGAACTGTATATCACTGAATACCTCTGTGTGTCCTGTTAATGTGAGGAACTGTATATCACTGAATACCTGTTTGTCCTGTTAATGTGAGGAACTATGTATCACTGAGTACCTATGTGTGTCCTGTGAATGTGAGGAGCTATGTATCACTGAATACCTCCGTGTGTCCTGTGAATGTGAGGAACCATATATCACCGAATTAACTCTGTGTGTCCTTTGAATGTGAGGAACTATGTATCACGGAATACCTCTGTGTGTCCTGTGAATGTGAGGAACTGTATATCACTGAATACCTCTGTGTGTTCTGTGAATGTGAGGAACTATTTATCGCTGAATACCTCTGTGTGTCCTGTGAATGTGAGGAACTGTATATCACTGAATACCCCTGTTTGTGCTGTGGATGTGAGGAACCATGTATCACTGAATATATCTGTGTGTCCCGTGAATGTGAAGAAATGTATATCACTGAATATCTCTGTGTGTCCTTGTGGAGGTGAGGAACCACTTATTACTGAGTATGTCTGTGTGTCCTGTGAATGAGTGGAACCATATGCCACCGAATACCTCTGTGTGTCTTGTGGATGTGAGGAACTATGTATCACTGAATACCTCTGTGTGTCCTGTGAATGTGAGGAACTGTGTATCACTGAATACCTCTGTGTGTCCTGTGAATGTGAGGAACTGTATATCACTGAATACCCCTGTTTGTCCTGTGGATGTGAGGAAACATCTATCACTGAATGCCTCTGTTTGTTCTGTGAATGTGAGGAACTGGATATCACTGATTACCTCTGATTGTCTTTTGGATGAGAGGAACTGTATATCAATGAATACCTCTGTTTTTCTTGTGGATGTGAGGAACTATGTATCACGGAATACCCTCTGTGTGTTCTGTGAATGTGAGGAACTGTATATCACTGAATACCCCTGTTTGTCCTGTGGATGTGAGGAACCATGTATCACTGAATACCTCTGTTTTTCCAGTGAATGTGAGGAACTTTACATCTCTCAATACCTGTTTGTCCTGTTAATGTGAGGAACTATGTATCACTGAGTACCTCCGTGTGTCCTGTGAATGTGAGGAGCTATGTATCACGGAATAGCTCTGTGTGTCCAGTGAATGTGAGGACCCATATATCACCGAATACCTCTGTGTCTCCTTTGAATGTGAGGAACTATGTATCACTGGATACCTCTGTGTGTCCTGTGAATGTGAGAAACTGTATATCACTGAATACCTCTGTGTGTCCTGTGAATGTGAGGAACTTTACATCTCTCAATACCTGTTTGTCCTGTTAATGTGAGGAACTATGTATCACTGAGTACCTCCGAGTGTCCTGTGAATGTGAGGAGCTATGTATCACGGAATAGCTCTGTGTGTCCAGTGAATGTGAGGACCCATATATCACCGAATAACTCTGTGTGTCCTTTGAATGTGAGGAACCATGTTTCACGGAATAGCTCTGTGTGTCCTGTGAATGTGAGGAACTGTATATAACTGAATACCTCTGTGTGTCCTGTGAATGTGAGGAACTATGTATCACTGAATACCTCTGTGTGTCCTGTGAATGTGAGGAACCGTATATCACTGAGTACCTCTGTGTGTCCTGTGAATGTGAGGAACTGTATATCACTGAATACCCCTGTTTGTCCTGTGGATGTGAGGAACCATGGATCACTGAATACCTCTGTTTGTCCTGTGAATGTGAGGAACTGGATATCACTGAATACCTCTGTTTGTCTTTTGGATGAGAAGAACTGTATATCAATGAATACCTCTGTTTGTCTTGTGGATGTGAGGAACTATGTATCACGGAATACCCTCTGTGTGTCCTGTGAATGTGGCGAACTGTATATCACTGAATACCTCTCTTTGTCCAGTGAATGTGAGGAACTGTATATCACTGAATACCTCTGTGTCCAGTGAATATGAGAAACTATGTATCACTGAATACCTCTGTGTGTCCTGTGAATGTGAGGAACTGTATATAACTGAATACCTCTGTGTGTCCTGTTAATGTGAGGAACTGTATATCACTGAATACCTGTTTGTCCTGTTAATGTGAGGAACTATGTATCACTGAGTACCTATGTGTGTCCTGTGAATGTGAGGAGCTATGTATCACTGAATACCTCCGTGTGTCCTGTGAATGTGAGGAACCATATATCACCGATTAACTCTGTGTGTCCTTTATATGTGAGGAACTATGTATCACGGAATACCTCTGTGTGTCCTGTGAATGTGAGGAACTGTATATCACTGAATACCTCTGTGTGTTCTGTGAATGTGAGGAACTATTTATCGCTGAATACCTCTGTGTTTCCTGTGAATGTGAGGAACTGTATATCACTGAATACCCCTGTTTGTGCTGTGGATGTGAGGAACCACTTATTACTGAGTATGTTTGTGTGTCCTGTGAATGTGAGGAACTGTATATCACTGAATACCCCTGTTTGTCCTGTGGATGTGAGGAACCATGTATCACTGAATACCTCTGTGTGTCCTGTGAATGTGAGGAACTGGATATCACCGAATACCTCTGTTTGTCTTTTGGATGAGAGGAACTGTATATCACTGAATACCTCTGTGTGTTCTGTGAATGTGAGGAACTATTTATCGCTGAATACCTCTGTGTGTCCTGTGAATGTGAGGAACTGTATATCACTGAATACCCCTGTTTGTGCTGTGGATGTGAGGAACCATGTATCACTGAATATATCTGTGTGTCCCGTGAATGTGAAGAAATGTATATCACTGAATATCTCTGTGTGTCCTTGTGGAGGTGAGGAACCACTTATTACTGAGTATGTCTGTGTGTCCTGTAAATGTGTGGAACCATATACCACCGAATACCTCTGTGTGTCTTGTGGATGTGAGGAACTATGTATCACTGAATACCCTCTGTGTGTCTTGTGAATGTGAGGAACTGTGTATCACTGAATACCTCTGTGTGTCCTGTGAATGTGAGGAACTGTATATCACTGAATACCCCTGTTTGTCCTGTGGATGTGAGGAAACATCTATCACTGAATGCCTCTGTTTGTTCTGTGAATGTGAGGAACTGGATATCACTGAATACCTCTGTTTTTCTTGTGGATGTGAGGAACTATGTATCACGGAATACCCTCTGTGTGTTCTGTGAATGTGAGGAACTGTATATCACTGAATACCCCTGTTTGTCCTGTTGATGTGAGGAACCATGTATCACTGAATACCTCTGTGTTTCCTGTGAATGTGAGGAACTTTACATCTCTCAATACCTGTTTGTCCTGTTAATGTGAGGAACTATGTATCACTGAGTACCTCCGTGTGTCCTGTGAATTTGAGGAGCTATGTATCACGGAATAGCTCTGTGTGTCCAGTGAATGTGAGGAACCATATATCACCGAAGACCTCTGTGTGTCCTTTGATTGTGAGGAACTATGTATCACGGAATACCTCTGTGTGTCCTGTGAACGTGAGGAACTGTATATCTCTGCTGAATACCTCTGTGTGTCCTGTGAATGTGAGGAACTATGTATGACTGAAGACCTCTGTGTGTCCTGTGAATGTTAGGAACTGTATATCACTGAATACCCCTGTTTGTGCTGTGGATGTGAGGAACCATGTATCACTGAGTATCTCTGTGTGTCCTGTGAATGTGAAGAAATGTATATCACTGAATATTTCTGTGTGTCCTGTGGATGTGAGGAACTATGTATCACTGAATATCTCTGAGTGTCCTTGTGGAGGTGAGGAACCACTTATTACTGAGTATGTTTGTGTGTCCTGTGAATGTCAGGAACCATATATCACAGAATACCTCTGTGTGTCCTGTGAATGTGAGGAACTGTATATCACTGAATACCCCTGTTTGTCCTGTGGATGTGAGGAACCATGTATCACTGAATACCTCTGTTTGTCCTGTGAATGTGAGGAACTGGATATCACTGAATATCTGTTTGTCTTTTGGATGAATATCAATCCTGTGTTTTTCTTGTGGATGTGAGGAACTATGTATCACGGAATACCCTCTGTGTTTCCTGTGAATGTGACGAACTGTATATCACTGAATACCTCTCTTTGTCCAGTGAATGTGAGGAACTGTATATCACTGAATACCTCTGTGTCCAGTGAATATGAGAAACTATGTATCACTGAATACCTCTGTGTGTCCTGTGAATGTGAGGAACTGTATATCACTGAATACCTCTGTGTGTCCTGTTAATGTGAGGAACTGTATATCACTGAATACCTGTTTGTCCTGTTAATGTGAGGAACTATGTATCACTGAGTACCTATGTGTGTCCTGTGAATGTGAGGTGCTATGTATCACTGAATACCTCCGTGTGTCCTGTGAATGTGAGGAACCATATATCACCGATTAACTCTGTGTGTCCTTTGAATGTGAGGAACTATGTATCACGGAATACCTCTGTGTGTCCTGTGAATGTGAGGAACTGTATATCACTGAATACCTCTGTGTGTTCTGTGAATGTGAGGAACTATTTATCGCCGAATACCTCTGTGTGTCCTGTGAACGTGAGGAACTGTATATCACTGAATACCCCTGTGTGTCCTGTGAATGTGAGGAACTGTATATCACTGAATACCTGTTTGTCCTGTTAATGTGAGGAACTATGTATCACTGAGTACCTATGTGTGTCCTGTGAATGTGAGGTGCTATGTATCACTGAATACCTCCGTGTGTCCTGTGAATGTGAGGAACCATATATCACCGATTAACTCTGTGTGTCCTTTGAATGTGAGGAACTATGTATCACGGAATACCTCTGTGTGTCCTGTGAATGTGAGGAACTGTATATCACTGAATACCTCTGTGTGTTCTGTGAATGTGAGGAACTATTTATCGCTGAATACCTATGTGTGTCCAGTGAATGTGAGGAACTGTATATCACTGAATACCCCTGTTTGTGCTGTGGATGTGAGGAACCATGTATCAGTGAATATCTCTGTGTGTCCCGTGAATGTGAAGAAATGTATATCACTGAATACCCCTGTTTGTCCTGTGGATGTGAGGAACCATGTATCACTGAATACCTCTGTTTGTCCTGTGAATGTGAGGAACTGGATATCACTGAATACCTCTTTTTGTCTTTTGGATGAGAGGAACTGTATATCAATGAATACCTCTGTTTTTCTTGTGGATGTGAGGAACCATATATCACCGATTAACTCTGTGTGTCCTTTATATGTGAGGAACTATGTATCACGGAATACCTCTGTGTGTCCTGTGAATGTGAGGAACTGTATATCACTGAATACCTCTGTGTGTTCTGTGAATGTGAGGAACTATTTATCGCTGAATACCTCTGTGTTTCCTGTGAATGTGAGGAACTGTATATCACTGAATACCCCTGTTTGTGCTGTGGATGTGAGGAACCATGTATCACTGAATACCTCTGTGTGTCCTGTGAATGTGAGGAACTGGATATCACCGAATACCTCTGTGTGTCCTTTTGGATGTGAGGAACTGTATATCACTGAATACCTCTGTGTGTTCTGTGAATGTGAGGAACTATTTATCGCTGAATACCTCTGTGTGTCCTGTGAATGTGAGGAACTGTATATCACTGAATACCCCTGTTTGTGCTGTGGATGTGAGGAACCATGTATCACTGAATATATCTGTGTGTCCCGTGAATGTGAAGAAATGTATATCACTGAATATCTCTGTGTGTCCTTGTGGAGGTGAGGAACCACTTATTACTGAGTATGTCTGTGTGTCCTGTAAATGTGTGGAACCATATACCACCGAATACCTCTGTGTGTCTTGTGGATGTGAGGAACTATGTATCACTGAATACCCTCTGTGTGTCTTGTGAATGTGAGGAACTGTGTATCACTGAATACCTCTGTGTGTCCTGTGGATGTGAGGAACTGTATATCACTGAATACCCCTGTTTGTCCTGTGGATGTGAGGAACTGTATATCACTGAATACCTCTGTTTGTCTCTGTGGATGTGAGGAACTGGATATCACTGAATACCTCTGTTTTTCTTGTGGATGTGAGGAACTATGTATCACGGAATACCCTCTGTGTGTTCTGTGAATGTGAGGAACTGTATATCACTGAATACCCCTGTTTGTCCTGTTGATGTGAGGAACCATGTATCACTGAATACCTCTGTGTTTCCTGTGAATGTGAGGAACTTTACATCTCTCAATACCTGTTTGTCCTGTTAATGTGAGGAACTATGTATCACTGAGTACCTCCGTGTGTCCTGTGAATTTGAGGAGCTATGTATCACGGAATAGCTCTGTGTGTCCAGTGAATGTGAGGAACCATATATCACCGAATACCTCTGTGTGTCCTTTGATTGTGAGGAACTATGTATCACGGAATACCTCTGTGTGTCCTGTGAACGTGAGGAACTGTATATCTCTGCTGAATACCTCTGTGTGTCCTGTGAATGTGAGGAACTATGTATGACTGAAGACCTCTGTGTGTCCTGTGAATGTTAGGAACTGTATATCACTGAATACCCCTGTTTGTGCTGTGGATGTGAGGAACCATGTATCACTGAGTATCTCTGTGTGTCCTGTGAATGTGAAGAAATGTATATCACTGAATATTTCTGTGTGTCCTGTGGATGTGAGGAACTATGTATCACTGAATATCTCTGAGTGTCCTTGTGGAGGTGAGGAACCACTTATTACTGAGTATGTTTGTGTGTCCTGTGAATGTCAGGAACCATGTATCACAGAATACCTCTGTGTGTCCTGTGAATGTGAGGAACTGTATATCACTGAATACCCCTGTTTGTCCTGTGGATGTGAGGAACCATGTATCACTGAATACCTCTGTTTGTCCTGTGAATGTGAGGAACTGGATATCACTGAATACCTCTGTTTGTCTTTTGGATGAGAGGAACTGTATATCAATGAATACCTCTGTTTTTCTTGTGGATGTGAGGAACTATGTATCACGGAATACCCTCTGTGTTTCCTGTGAATGTGACGAACTGTATATCACTGAATACCTCTCTTTGTCCAGTGAATGTGAGGAACTGTATATCACTGAATACCTCTGTGTCCAGTGAATATGAGAAACTATGTATCACTGAATACCTCTGTGTGTCCTGTGAATGTGAGGAACTGTATATCACTGAATACCTCTGTGTGTCCTGTTAATGTGAGGAACTGTATATCACTGAATACCTGTTTGTCCTGTTAATGTGAGGAACTATGTATCACTGAGTACCTATGTGTGTCCTGTGAATGTGAGGAGCTATGTATCACTGAATACCTCCGTGTGTCCTGTGAATGTGAGGAACCATATATCACCGATTAACTCTGTGTGTCCTTTGAATGTGAGGAACTATGTATCACTGAATACCTCTGTGTGTCCTGTGAATGTGAGGAACTGTATATCACTGAATACCTCTGTGTGTTCTGTGAATGTGAGGAACTATTTATCACTGAATACCTCTGTGTGTCCTGTGAATGTGAGGAACTGTATATCACTGAATACCTCTGTGTGTCCTGTGAATGTGAGGAACTGTATATCACTGAATACCTGTTTGTCCTGTGAATGTGAGGAACTATGTATCACTGAGTACCTATGTGTGTCCTGTGAATGTGAGGAGCTATGTATCACTGAATACCTCCGTGTGTCCTGTGAATGTGAGGAACCATATATCACCGATTAACTCTGTGTGTCCTTTGAATGTGAGGAA